>NC_053023.1:527395971-527579084 GCF_003073215.2 Triticum urartu
AATTCAGAATGTCGCCGAAGGGCGAGTGCTGAAAGATATCCGCGGCGGTGAATTCCATGATCTGCGCCCAATCGGATTCGATTGGCAGGGGTGGGGTGGTTTGGAGTCAGAAAAAGAGTCCGGCACCTACGCAGAGGATTATGCTGGTGTTCGGCTCGATCGCCGTTGAGACTGCAGCCCCTGAGGCGGTGTCTAACCACCCGTCCTCGATTGGCGCAGTTGGCTCCGAGCTAAGGGTCAGAGCTAATGCGGGCGCGGCCTCTGGGGTACTGCTTGGCGGCAGAGCTAGGTCATACCCATCATGACAGTGCGGCGCGTCCGGCTGCGGCTCGAATCCGTCGAAGATCAAGTCTCCGCGGATGTCGGCCGTGTAGTTCAAACTTCCAAATCTGACCTGATGGCCAGGGGCGTAGCTTTCAATCTGCTTTAGATGGCCAAGCGAATTAACCCGCAGTGCAAAGCCGCCGAATATGAAGATCTGTCCGGGGAGAAAAGTCTCACCCTGGAACGCATCGCTATCGATGATAGTAGGAGCCATCAAGCCTAACGGCGACGACATAGAGGAACTCTCAATGAAAGCACCAATGTCGGTGTCAAAACCGGCGGATCTCGAGTAGGGGTCCCGAACTGTGCGTCTAGGCCGGATGGTAACAGGAGGCAGGGGACATGATGTTTTACCCAGGTTCGGGACCTCTTGATGGAGGTAAAACCCTAAGTCCTGCTTGATTAATATTGATGATATGGGTAGTACAAGAGTAGATCTACCACGAGATCAGAGAGGCTAAACCCTAGAAGCTAGCCTATGGTATGATTGTATGTCGTGATTGTTGTCCTATGGACTAAAACCCTTTGGTTTATATAGACACCGGAGAGGGTTAGGGTTACACAAGGTCGGTTACAAAGGAGGAGATATCCATATCCGTATTTCCTAGCTTGCCTTCCATGCCAAGTAGAGTCCCATACGGACACGAGACGAAGTCTTCAATCTTGTATCTTCATAGTCTAACAGTCCGGCCAATGGAGATAGTCCGGTTGTCCGGAGACCCCCTAATCCAGGACTCCCTCGCTTATCAGTAACACAGATAGGTGAAGTAGCAAAAGCAGGGTCAGGTTTCATCCTAGCATTTAGAGATTGCTTATTCCATTTAGCTAATAACCTCTTAAGTTCGTATCTATCTTTGCAAGCTAAAATAGCTAAAGAAGCTTCTTTATCAAAAACATAACCCTTAGGAATAACAGGCAAGTCTTCATCATCAAGTTCATCAGTATTATCAGATTCAATATTTTCAATCTCTCTAGCCCTAGCAAGTTGTTCATCAAGAAATTCACCAAGTGGCACAGTAGTATCAAGCATAGAAGCAGTTTCATCATAAGTATCATGTATAGCAGAAGTGGCATCATCAATAACATGCGACATATCAGAACGAATAGCAGAAGCAGGTTTAGGTGTCGCAAGCTTACTCAAAACAGAAGGTGAATCAAGAGCGGAGCTAGATGGCAGTTCCTTACCTCCCCTCGTAGTTGAGGGATAAATCTTGGTTCTTGGATCTTTCAAGTTCTTCGTAATGATAAGCAGATATAAATCCCAAGTGACTCAAAGAATAGAGCTATGCTCCCCGGCAACGGCGCCAGAAAATAGTCTTGATAACCCACAAGTATAGGGGATCGCAACAGTTTTCGAGGGTAAAGTATTCAACCCAAATTTATTGATTGGACACAAGGGGAGCCAAAGAATACTCTCAAGTATTAGCAGCTGAGTTGTCAATTCAACCACACCTGGAAACTTAATATCTGCAGGAAAGTATTTAGTAGCAAAGTAATATGATAGTAGTGGTAACGGTAGCAAAAAGTTAATGATAGCAAAAGTAATGTTTTTGGTATTTTGTATTGATGATAGCAATAGCAATGGGAAAGTAAATAAGCGAAGAACAATATATGGAAAGCTCGTAGGCAATGGATCGGTGATGGAGAATTATGCCGGATGCGGTTCATCATGTAACAGTCATAACCTAGGGTGACACAGAACTAGCTCCAGTTCATTGATATAATGTAGGCATGTATTCCGAATATAGTCATACGTGCTTATGGAAAATAACTTGCATGACATGTTTTGTCCTACCTTCCCGTGGCAGGGGGGTCCTTACGGAAACTAAGGGATATTAAGGCCTCCTTTTAATAGAGTACCGGAACAAAGCATTAACACATAGTGAATACATGAACTCCTCAAACTACGGTCATCACCGGTAAGTATCCTGATTATTGTCACTTTGGGGTTAATGGATCATAATAGATAGGATCAAGAACACTTATATATTGATGAAAACATAATAGGTTCAGATCTAAAATCATGGCACTCGGGCCCTAGTGACAAGCATTAAGCATAGCAAAGTCATAGAAACATCAATCTCAGAACATAGTGGATACTATGGATCAAACCCTAACAAAACTAACTCGATTACATGATAGATCCCATCCAACCCATCACCGTCCAGCAAGCCTACAATGGAATTACTCACGCACGGCGGTGAGCATCATGAAATTGGTGATGGAGGATGGTTTATGATGACGATGGCGACGGATTCCCCTCTCCGGAGCCTCGAACGGACTCCAGATCAGCCCTCCCGAGAGGTTTTAGGGCTTGGCGGCGGCTCCATATCGTAAAACGCGATGATTTCTTCTCTCTGATTTTTTCTCCCTGAAACACAATATATATAGTTGGAGTTGCAGTCGGAGAAGCTCCAGGGGGCCCACGAGGTAGGGGGCGCGCCCCCACCCTCGTGGACAGGTGGTGGGCCCCTTGGCCTTCATCTTTTGCAGGTATTTTTTATATTTTCCAAAAAGTTGCTCCATGAAGTTCCAGGTCATTCCGAGAACGTTTGTTTCTGCACATAAATAACACCATGGTAATTCTGCTGAAAACAGCGCCAGTCCGGGTTAGTTCCATTCAAATCATGCAAGTTAGAGTCCAAAACAAGGGCAAAAGTGTTTGGAAAAGTAGATACGACGGAGACGTATCAACTCAATGTGATCTTCGATCACTAAAATAAAATGGGGAGTCCTGAGCTTTGAGCTTGAGCCAATCCTTTGTCCTCAGCATCTTGAAGGGGTTCCACATCCTCTAGTCCATGCAACTCCATTGTTGAACTTATCTGAAACATACTAGGTAGAAGCATTAGTCCAACAAGAGATATGTTGACATTAATTACCAAAATCATCCAGGGAGCACTTGTGCTTTCAATCTCCCCCTTTTTGGTAATTGATGACAACATACATCAAAGCTTTATATAAAAATATAGAGAATAACAAGTAAAGCTTTGGAAAGACATGTAACATGCATAGGCTCCCCCTACATGTATGCAATCATGTAAATATGGAATATAGGAGCATGTGAATGCATAAGCATGACAGAGTAAGCAATGTGTTACATGTATCTTGGCTATATGCATCAGAGCAAATGATGTGAATATAGGAAATGTACCTTCATGCTCATGAGTCCTTCTTGCAAACAGTATGTACATCAGCAAGAAATCCTCATACACATGACTGTGATGCATATACTTACCTTGTGGTCTTGAGTTGGCTTAGGAAGGAATGAACCTGAGCAAACAAGGTTAGATAACACAGATACACCTACTAGCCAGAGCGAACAAAAGAAACCACAAGAGTACCAAGACTGGGATGACATGTAGAGAGTGAGTACTAAGTACCCTATTGGATATAGACATGTCCCCAAAGGTAAAGATGTGCAATGAATTCAAGGATTTCCTTCCCTTGGATGTCTTGCTCCCCCTGAATCTAGCATGGGATACTCGGAGAAGATAGGGAACAGAAAATCAGAGCAACGAAAAGAAACAGAGCTAATGCAAATAATCAAATATGAACATGTCTTTCCACTCTTAAAGACATGTGACTTCTCTCCTCTAGAATACCAAGCATCTGGGGTTTCTTACACTCTCCCCCTGAGTATGCTCTCCCCCTATAGAAATGATTAAGCTTAAGCTTTGATGTGATCTCTCTCTCCCCCTTTGACATCAATTTCCAAGAAGGGCTCTTCTGGATTGTTATTACAAATGGGTTCGGTCCTTGAGTCACAATGCAAAGTGGCAAGTCGAATGTGATGCTGGTAGAGGACAAGAAACATTGAGTGGAGCTGGAACAAAAAGAATGCAAGAATCAAGTGGCAAGCTATCTTTCATGTAGTGAAATCGGTGGCACCGAGTTGTGTACTTCGATTGCGCCGAAAGAATTCGGCTGGACCGAAGGAAAAAACCGATGTGACCGAGTCCATCACAGAGAAAACACTTGTCACCTCAGCTCACTAGGCAATTTAGATCTCACAAGGATTTGCAAGGAATTAGCTGAAAGATTTGCAAGGAATTGGATGCAGGGAATGCAGAACACAAATAATCAGAAAGGAAATCTAGATGACGTTTTTTTTGAAAGGGGAAATAAATATGCATGAGACAAATGCAAGAGCATAGAGAAACACAAGTAGAATTGGTCGGCGACAAAGTCACTTATGTTAGAGTATATTGACTTAGGAGTCAAGTGAGGACACTTGATCATAGGTCATACTCATCGTTTAAGCTCAAAATGGGGTTACCATTTTTCGTTTAAGCATCTTGATGTATTCACATCTTGTTGAGTTGCTTTGATCCATGTCTTGGAGTAAAGCTTCTCTAAGATGGAATAACAAACCTTGGGTGGTGGTGTTGATCTTGATCACGTAGTTGAACTTGTGTTGGTTGCTCAAGGTTGATGTAGCTCATCAAGAGTTGGGAGCACCACTTGGAATTTTAGTTCATCTTCCTACATGCGTTAGCTTTGCAAGGAAGAGAACTTGTATATCCAAGATGACAATCATAAAACTTAATGTAGAATTTGTCAAAGGATATGTTTGAAGGGTTTCATGCTTCCTTGACTTCAACCACCATTGTGTAGAGACTTGGTGATGTAGAGATTGATCAAGATATGAGTGAGTTACAATCTTATGGATTTAGATTCATCCAAGTACCTACAAGGGTTAGATAGCATGCAAGGGTGCAAATATATCCAAGACATATAAATAGCAACATGAAAGAAATATCAAGGATTAGTCAAGGGTTCATGCCTTGCATGTATCCAAATGGAGTTTCTACTCCAAGTTTGAAGCATCAATGATGTTCAATTCTCCACTCAAACGGCAAAAGACTTTCTCATCAAGCGGTTTGGTGAATATATCTGCCAATTGCTTATCGGTACAAACATGCTTAAGATCAATGTCCCCTTTGGCAACGTGATCTCGAATGAAATGATGACGAACTTCAATATGCTTAGCTCGAGAATGTTGTACGGGATTGTGAGCAATCTTGATAGCACTTTCATTGTCACAAAGTAATGGAAGATGTTTCACATATATCCCATAATCTTTAAGAGTTTGGGTCATCCAAAGTAATTGAGCACAACATGAACCAGCGGCAATGTATTCCGCTCTGGCGGTGGATAAGGATACCGAGTTTTGTTTCTTGGAAGACCAAGACACAAGAGATCTACCAAGAAATTGACAAGTACCCGAAATGGACTTTCTATCAACCATGTCTCTGGCATAGTCCGAATTGGAGTAACCAACAAGATTGAAAGAAGACCTCTTAGGATACCAAATGCCAAAATTTGGTGTGTGTATTAAGTATCTCACTATCCTTTTCACAGCCTTAAGATGACATTCTTTAGGAGCCGCTTGATATTGTGCACACATGCACACACTTAGCATAATATCGGGACAAGAGGCACATAGATATAACAATGAGCCAATCATGGAGCGGTAAACCTTTTGATCAACCGGTTCACCATCTTTGGTCAAATTAAGATGTCCACTAGTAGGCATGGGTGTAGTCATACCTTTGCATTCTTGCATGTTGAACTTCTTGAATAAGTCCTCGGTGTACTTTGTTTGAGAGACAAAGGTACCTTCCTTAGTTTGTTTGATTTGCAAACCAAGAAAGAATTTGAGTTCACTCATCATAGACATCTCAAACTTCTCCGACATTAGCTTTCCAAATTTCTCACTAAAATGAGGGTTAGTCGACCGAAATATAATATCATCAACATAAATTTGGCACACAAATAGTTCTCCATTAACCCTTTTTGTAAAAAGAGTAGAATCTACTTTTCCAATTTCAAAGCCTTTTTCAATATGGAACTTGGTCAAGCATTTATACCACGCTCTAGGAGCTTTTTTAAGACCATAAAGAGCTTTGTGAAGTTTGTAAACATGATTAGGTTTCTTAGGATTGACAAAGCCGGGAGGTTGTTTAACATAAACTTCCTCCTCAATTTCACCATTTAAAAAAGAACTTTTAATGTCCATTTGGTACAAGGTGATATCATGGTGATTAGCATAAGCAAGTAAGATGCGAATGGACTCAAGTCTAGCAACGGGGGCATATGTCTCACCATAGTCCATACCTTCGACTTGAGTGTAGCCTTGGGCGACTAGACAAGCTTTGTTGTGGATGACTTGACCATATTCGTCTTGCTTGTTGTGAAACACCCATTTGGTACCGATGATGTTGTGGTTGTTGTCGAGCTTTTCGACCAATGTCTACACTTGATTTCTCTCAAAGTTGTGTAGCTCTTCATGCATGGCATTTATCCAATCTGGATCTTCCAATGCTTCTTCAACCTTCATAGGTTCAATGCTAGAGATGAATGAATAATGTTCACAAAAGTTAGCCAAACGAGTTTTAGAGCGAGTGATTCTCCCAGTTTGGATATCATTGTAGATTTGCTCGATGGGATGATCTTTGGCGACTCTTGCTCGAACTCATGGGAGCTTTTGCTTGGCTCGGGGTGGAACATCCTCTTCATCTTGTTCTTCATCTTGGCCTTCTTCATTGTTGACGTTGTCGTTCTCTTGTCATGGTGGAGAAGGAGGTTGTTGATGTTCATCTTGGTGTACTTCCTCGTTTTCTTCATCTTGGTGTGTCCCACTTGTGGATGCTTCCGTATCAACTCTTGGTTCACCTTGTCGTGAGGTGGAAGCTTCCACTTGGACAGACGAGGTACTCTCCTTCACCTCCGTTGGACGAATCTTGCCAATAGACAAGTCTTGGATTGCTTCCGAAGGGTCTTTGTCTCCTACATCAATTGGCAATTGCTCTACTTGCGAGCCGTTAGATTCATCAAACTTCACATCTACTGTCTCTTCAACCTTTCGGGTGAAATTGTTGTAGACACGGTAAGTGTGAGAGATTGAGCCATAACCAAGTAGGAAACCTTCATGAGATTTAGGAGCAAATTTAGAACGACGATGCTTATCAAGAATGTAGCACTTTGAGCCGAATACTCGAAAGTAGCCAACTTGGGGTTTGTTACTGGTGAGGAGCTCGTATGTCGTCTTGCCGAGTATCTTGTGAAGATATAATATAACCAGACCAAATGAGTTACCACCGAGACTTTTATTAGGCATTGGGACCAAAAAGATCCATATGAAGTAGCCTCGAGCGTCTTCTCGTGGTCATAATGTTCTTCACGGGTGACTTCCTTGTCAAGTATAACATCTTTTACTCCAAGGATATGATCAAGCTTATCAAGATCGCATGCCCACATGACCTAGCCCTTCCTATGCGACCAACCAGCCCTTAGAAGATTTAGCAATTAAGTAAAGGTCTAGGTTGAGGCCTTTTTTAGTGGAAATCAACATGTAAAGATCACTCTATGAATACTAGTATAAGACCATTTTTGTGGTTATCTCTATGAAACACTTGGCAATCTACTTCAGTGAATAGGAATTGAAACCAAAGTCAAGCAAGTCTAGATACGGAAAATAAAATTGTAGCCAAGAGATTCAATGAGCATAACATTTTGTATGGGAGCTATCATGTGATATGGCCACCTTACCAATGGCCCAACCACCTCTTACCCTTTTGAGTTATCACCAAAAGTGACATACTTTCGAGGGCCCTTGTTCAGAAAGCTCACGAAACATTATCTTTGTCTCCGGTCATTATGATCAGTTACATCCACTATCAAGGACCCATTCCTTTCCCTCCAGCCCATGTAGCCGCGAAAGATTAGCCATAAGACCAAAGGTGTCTCATCGCATCATCAAGATCATAGTCACTATCATCATCCTCATCTAGTATCCATGTTCAACATCGTCATGTGATAGATCAACTCCTAAAGAGGGTAATTCATTAGAAGCATGATCCGTAACAATGTTCATCTCTAATGGATTCTAATGACTTCGGAAATGATATTGCTAATGATTCCAACATCTCCTTTTGCACTCGTAAGATTAGTAAGCTCAAATAAGCAATCACCAAACTTGGGATCATTAGAACTCATCTTACTCAAGGCAATAGACTTATGAAGAATCTCATCTAGAGATTTTCAAGAAATAATTTGGGAATCATCCTCAAGAAATCTCCATAAGGTGTAGGCACAGTCAAAAGGAGGCAAGCTAGCAAGCAAGTTTCTAGGCAAACCTCTAGTTATTAAATTTACCGTTCTAAGATTACGGATCATGTAATAGACTCATCAAGGGTAGGATGCAAAGGATCAACAATGCGAGCACAAGAAGTAGTAATGTACTTGGTCAAATGATATTCATTGAAGATCTCAAGCATCTCATTTTTCCACTCATGAAAATACTCTCCATCAAGAATAGGCACTTCTACTCTAAGACTCCCAACATAGACTCATCCATCTTCCTCCAATGGTGATTAACCAAAGCAATGGAGACCCAAAGTTCTGATACAATTGTAGGATTCGAGAAAGAGGTGTCTAGAGGGGGGGTGATAGAACTCTTAGCAAGAAAAAGTTGTAGTTTTAATTGTTTAAGTTGAATGGAGTTTTGCACAAGTTTGAACATTCACAAATACATTCTCAAGGCAAGCATAACCAAGAGTATATGAGCAGCGGAAAGTAAGTCATGCAAGTTGCAAGAATGTAAAGGGGATGGGATTGGAGTGTGCAAACGCAACTTGGAGACACGGAAGATTTTTGGCGTGGTTCGATAGTCGTGCTATCGTACATCCACGTTGACGGAGACTTCAACACGAAGAGGCGAACAGGTTGCGCGAGTCCACGGAGGGCTTGTCGGGGTCAAAACCGGTGGATCTAGGGTAGGGGGTCCCGAACTGTGCGTCTAAGGCGGATGGTAACAGGACGCAGGGGAAACAATGTTTACCCAGGTTCGGGCCCTCTCGATGGAGGTCATACCCTACGTCCTGCTTGATTGATCTTGATGATATGAGTATTACAAGAGTTGATCCACCACGAGATCGTAGAGGTTAAACCCTAGAAGCTAGCCTATGATTCTGATTGTTTTTGTCCTATGGACTAAACCCTCCGGTTTATATAGACACCGGAGGGGGCTAGGGTTACACAGAGTCGGTTACAAGGGAGGAGATCTACATATCCGAACTGCCAAGCTTGCCTTCCACGCAAAGGAGAGTCCCACCCGGACACGGGACAAAGTCTTCAATCTTGTATCTTCATAGTCCAACAGTCCGGCCAAAGGATATAGTCTGGCTGTCCGGAGACCCCCTAATCCAGGACTCCCTCAGTAGCCCCTGAACCAGGCTTCAATGACGATGAGTCCGGCGCGCAGATTGTCTTCGGCATTGCAAGGCAGGTTCTTTCTCCGAATACTCCATAGAAGATTTTGAACATGATGATCATGTCCGGCTCTGCAAAACAAATTCGACATACCACCATAGAGAGTATATTATTCCACAAATCCAATCTGTTGACAACTTTTTCATAACATGACATCCTGCCGTGGCCCGGTCATTACGAACCATTTTTCCCTGCCTGCCATCGCACGTGTTGCGAGGTGGCTTTCTAGTCACGTCTTGTCGAAGCAGAGATCGTGTCCCCCCATCACAGGATTCTCATCAATATGGGTGTGGGTAACCCAACCGTGTTTGTTAATATGACTCCTCGATTTTAGGCAAGTTCCAAATGGGTACGCGGAGGACGCTTGATATTCGCCCTCTTTATAAAGGGGCCAAGGCCTGTGATTTTCTTCTCATACTCGATCCTCCCCTTCCCCCACCTTGAGTTCCAACACCCAAGGCTCAGGCTAAGTGCTTCGGACCTTCAACCATGTCCGGATCCAACCTTCAAGGCCGGTGGGTGCCCTCTTCTGTCACAGAGGATGACATTAGGAAGCTAAGAGAAGCCAGGTATCTGACCGCTGAAATCCCGCACAGGGGCAGGTCATCCCCACTCCCGAACCCAACGAGAGCGTCATATTTGTTTCCCACTTCCTCCGAGGGCTAGGTTTTAGTCTTGATCCCTTTGTTAGAGGGCTTATGTTCTATTACGGGCTCGATTTCCACGATCTAGCCCCAGATTCCATCCTTCACATCTCGTCGTTTATCGTTGTATGTGAGGCCTTCCTCCGCATCACCCCACACTTCGATTTATGGCTCAAGACCTTCAATGTGAAGCCGAAGACGATCGATGGGCGACACGTAGAATGCGGAGGCGCCACAATAAGCAAAGGCGTCGATGCCCCATGGCCAAAGGGTTCCTTCCTAGAGATGTCCAGCTTATGGCAACGGGAGTGGTTTTACATCACAGCTCCCCGAAGCACTAAGTGGGTAGCTCCCCCTGCCTTCCGTTCGGGCCCCCCGCCGCAACTGGCGTCATGGGTCAACAAGGGGCTGGAATGGGGGCCAGTTAATGACGTGCCGACATTGCAGAGCCGCATCCGGGATCTCCTCAAGAGAGATGCCAGCCTTGTCAAGGTAATGCAAGTCATGCTAGTTCGTCGGGTCCTGTCGTGCCAACGTCGATCTCTCCGTATGTGGGAGTTCAACCCGGAAGGACCGCGAGCTATTCAACAGTCCTTCGGCATGACGCTCGAAGAGATGTATGGATTGTTCTTCGGATCACGAATAAAGTGTCCGGACACCACCGAGGATGCGGGTCTCAACTGCAATTGTCCAGATACCCAGGTGAGTAATTCTACGGCCGAACATGCTATTTTTTTATTTGGCCAGGACTGGATAAGAAAGGCGAAGATGATTAGGTGTTCGGCCCCCCTTCCCGAAGGCTCACCGGATCCTGTACTAACCAGGATGCTCGAGCACGCACCTTATCAAGTTCCATCAGGGGAAGATAACGGGAGGGATAAATAAGCCGAAAGCAGGCCTCACGCATCACTCGTCCAAACCGGGGGAATTAGTGTCTCCACGAAGGAGGATGATTGGGGAGAAGAGTCTAGAATCCGCTCCCCCCTAGGAAGATAAAGGACTATCTCCGACGACTTGGAAACGAAAGGTTCCAAACGAGGGAAGAAATCTTCGTCAGGAGGCACTGCCCCGGAGGGCATCCTTACCGCACAGTGCCCGCAGGGGGGCCAGCCCTCCACCGAGCTGTAAGTGAATCAAGAGTGCTTTTGGTAAATATATCCTGCTTTATATCTGAGGATAATAACCGAGACATATATATTGCAGTCCGGCCCGTAGCCCTTCTCAACAGAGTTCATCTTCGGGGGATCTTCTTTCGGAGATGATGGAGAGCGAAACGCCTCCCCCTGCCTCCCCGTCTCCTGGGCGGATGACCCTGAGGTGTCATCACGGAGGGTTTCTCCTGATCCGTCAAGGCCTGAAGGTAACCCTTCGGCCACCCGCAGTCCGGAGTATTCGTCTCCTATGGAGAGCAACAAAAAGAGTCCAGAATTGTCCAATGGGCAACCGGACGCACTGATGAGTCTTTTGGAGAAAGCGGCTATTTCAAAGGAGCATCGTACTTTAATGGGTACGGTGGTTGAGAGGATCTCGTCCGCCACAAGTGGGTTGCATGAAGCTTTTACGAGCCTGCTAAGAGGTTTTGAGGTACGCAAAGTAATATATAACAATTTTTTGATGGTACCGCACACGCTAGGTGTGCTCTATACAGATAGTAGCCCCTGAGACTCTGGTTGCTGTCTGAAGGCGGCAAACAGAGGATCGTAGTCGTAGGTAATTATTGCACTGATTTAATGTGCAGGCGGCTGACGGCCCGGTGGCTGGCCGGACTGCTGAATTGTCCGGATTTATCCGGCAACTTGACGCGGCAGATGCTGACATCGCGCTTGTGAACAAGCGGCTTGACGAGGCACAGGGTATGTATTTTTGGGTGGTCAACAAATATTAAGAGGAGCATGATTCTAGTATCTATAATATGGTGTGACTACAGATGGAGCTGCCGCCGTGGAGACACTTCGGGCAGAACTTGCCCAAGCCAAGGAACAAGCCAGGAGGAGTGATGCGGCCACCCTAAGGGCGGCCGAAGAGTTAAGAGCCGAACAAGCTGCTCGTCGCCAAAGCGAAGATAAAATAGCCAAGATGGCTATTGAACTGAAGGATGCTGCCGACCGGTATGAGCTGCTTGAAAAGGAAAGCCAAGCGAAAATGGCGGACCTGGAGAAACCCATGTGAGGGAGTCCTGGATTAGGGGTGTTCGGGTAGCCGGACTATACCTTCAGCCGGACTCCTGGACTATGAAGATACAAGATTGAAGACTTCGTCCCGTGTCCGGATGGGACTTTCCTTGGCGTGGAAGGCAAGCTTGGCGATAGCGGATATTCAGATCTCCTACCATTGTAACCGACTTTGTGTAACCCTAACCCTATCCGGTGTCTATATAAACCGGAGGGTTGTAGTCCGTAGGCAATCAACTCCATATACAACAATCATACCATAGGCTAGCTTCTAGGGTTTAGCCTCCTTGATCTCGTGGTAGATCTACTCTTGTACTACCCATATCATCAATATTAATCAAGCAGGACGTAGGGTTTTACCTCCATCAAGAGGGCCCGAACCTGGGTAAAACATCGTGTTCCCTGCCTCCTGTTACCATCCGGCCTAGACGCACAGTTCGGGACCCACTACCCGAGATCCGCCGGTTTTGACACCGACATTGGTGCTTTCATTGAGAGTTCCTCTGTGTCGTCGCCTTTAGGCCCGATGGCTCCTTTGATCATCAACAACGATGCGGTCCAGGGTGAGACTTTGCTCCCCGGACAGATCTTCGTCTTCGGCGGCTTCGCTCTGCGGGCCAATTCGCTCGGCCACCCTGGAGCAGATCGAAAGCTACGCCCCTGGCCATCAAGTCAGGTTTGGAAGCTTAAACTACATGGCTGACATCCGCAGAGACTTGATCTTCGATGGGATCGAGCCACGGCCAAGCGCGCCGCACTATCTCGAGGGGCATGATCTAGCTCTGCCCCCGAACAGTGTCCTGGAGGCCGCACACGCATCGGTTCTGACCCCTAACTCGGAACCTATTGCGCCAATCGAGGATGAGCGGTTGGATGTCACCTCGGGGGTTGCGATCCCAAAAGCGATCGAGCCGAACGCTAGCCCCGCACTCTGCACGACCCGTGACTCCGAGGATCCGGACTCCTCCCCGGACTCCGAACCCCCCGCGCCCCTGCCAATCGAATCCGATTGGGCGCCGATAATGGAGTTCACCGCCGCAGACATCTTTCAGCATTCGCCTTTTGGCGACATCCTGAATTCTCTTAAGTCTCTCTCTTTATCAGGAGAGCCCTAGCCGGAATACGGTCAGCGAGGGTGGGATACAGACGACGAGGAAATTCAAAGCCCACCCACCACCCACTTTGTAGCCACTGTCGACGATCTAACCGACATGCTTGACTTCAGCTCCGAAGACATCGACGGCATGGACGACGATGTAGGAGACGAACAGGAACCAGCACCTGTAGGGCGCTGGAAGGCCACCTCGTCATATGACATATATATGGTGGATACTCCAAAAGATGGAGATGGCGATGGAACAGTGGGGGATGACGCCCCCAAGAAACAGCCAAAGCGCCGGCGTCAGCGGCGCCGCTCTAAATCCCGCCAAAGCAAAAACGGTGATTCCGGCACGGGAGATAATACTACCCCGGATAGCGCCGAAGAACACCCACCTCAGCAAGATTCGGCACAGGAAGATGGAGAAGCCAGCCCTCATGAGAGAGCGGCAGACCAAGAGGTCGAGGATGATAACTATACGCCTCCCTCCGAAGACGAGGCAAGCCTCGATGATGACGAATTCGTCATACCATCAGACCCCGCCGAACAAGAGCGTTTTAAACGCAGGCTTTTAGCCACGGCAAGCAGCCTCAAGAAAAAGCAGCAACAGCTTAGAGCTGCCCAAGATTTGCTAGCTGACAGATGGACTGAAGTCCTTGCGGCCGAAGAGTATGAACTCGAACGCCCCTCCAAGAGTTACCCGAAGCGCAGGCCGCTACCCCGATCAGAGGAGGAAGCACCTACATCACCAGCGCATGACATGGCAGACCGGCCACCTCGCGGCCGCGACAGAGAGGCCTCTCGGCCCTCCACCCAAGCCATGCCCCGACGCCGCTCAACTAAGGCACGGGAAAATGCGCCCGACCTGCGAGACATACTGGAGGATAAGGCAAGACAAACAAGATCGATCTACGGATCGCGCAGGCGCCCTACGGCATGTGACAATGATCTTCACTCCGGATACAACAAATCCGGCCGGGCCGAACACAACAGACATAGCTCTTCCGAGCTGCGTGATATACAACAGAGGCGGCCGAACAACACATAGCTCTTCCGAGCTGCGTCGTGATATAGCCCAGTACAGAGGCGCCGCACACCCGCTATGCTTCACGAATGAAGTAATGGATCATAAAATCCCAGAGGGTTTCAAACCCGTAAACATCGAATCATACGATGGCACAACAGATCCGGCGGTATGGATCGAGGATTATCTCCTTCACATCCACATGGCACGCGGCGATGATCTACACGCCATCAAATACCTCCCGCTCAAACTTAAAGGACCGGCTTGGCTTAACAGCTTGCCAGCAGACTCAATCGGTTCTTGGGAGGACCTGGAAGCCGCATTCCTCGACAACTTCCAGGGCACTTACGTGCGACCGCCGGATGCCGACGACTTAAGCCACATAATTCAGCAGCCAGAGAATCGGCCAGACAATTCTGGACACGGTTCCTAACAAAGAAAAACCAGATAGTCGACTGTCCGGACGCAGAGGCCCTAGCAGCCTTCAAGCATAACATCCGCGACGAGTGGCTTGCCCGGCACCTGGGACAGGAAAAGCCGAAATCCATGGCAGCCCTCACGACACTCATGACCCGCTTTTGCGCGGGAGAAGACAGCTGGCTAGCTCGCAGTAACAACTTATCAAAGAACCCTGGTAATTCGGATACCAAGGACAAAAGTGGCAGGACACGTCGGAATAAGCAAAAACGCCGCGTTACAGCGAACAGCAAGACACGTCGAATGAAGACACGGCAGTCAATGAAGACACGGCAGTCAAGGAAAAGGCTATAAATCCGGTCAGCGGAAAAAGCCATTCAAAAAGAATACTCAGGGCCCGTCCAGTTTGGACCGAATACTCGATCGCTTGTGCCAGATACATGGCACCCCCGAAAGGCCAGCCAATCACACTAACAGGGATTGTTGGGTGTTCAAGCAGGCAGGCAAGTTAAGGGCCGAAAATAAAGACAAGGGGCTGCACAACGACGACGAGGAGCCCAAGCCGCCGAACAACAATGGACAGAAGGGCTTTCCCCCACAAGTGCGGACGGTGAACATGATATACGCAACCCACATTCCCAAGCGGGAGCGGAAGCGTGCGCTACGGGACGTATACGCGATGGAGCCAGTCGCCCCAAAGTTCAACCCATGGTCCTCCTGCCCGATCACTTTTGATCGAAGGGACCATCCCACTAGCATCCGTCATGGCGGCTTCGCCGCATTGGTTCTCGACCCAATCATCGACGGATTTCATCTCACAAGAGTCCTCATGGACGGCGGCAGTAGCTGAACCTGCTTTATCAGGATACAGTCGGAACAATGGCATACGATCCACTCCTATACGACATTAAGCCCCCCGGACCTTTAATGCGTGTCCTACGACTCTACCATGGCTATCACCAAGCTTTGAATGCGTCCCCTAGCATCCTCTGGCATCACCATGCCCAATCAAGGCCTTATCACAGGCCAAGTTCCGTTTCCAATTGGCCTATACCAGGGAGTCTTGGAGCGCCCAACTCTTGCAGTATGACTCGAGTGGTTCGAGTAACACTTACTGGTGACTCTCCGCATCTCTCGCGACAATTTTTCTCAGACTGGCGAGAAGTGTCAATATCTCGATAGTAATAGTCTTCCGGTTATCACTCGTGCACTATGCCGACCGGCGCCCTCCACTGCCTACGTGTCACGAAACCGTGGCTCCAGTCTGCAAACGTGTTCAATGCGGGTGTGCCGCCGACTCTAGTCTCAATATCTTCGAAGCACTGCCTCAAGATGTCGCCACTCGGGCTTGCCCGCTCCTGAGGACTATATGTACACTCCTAACTGATAGAACCAGCGTTATGCGCGGTCTCTCCCGTACGGCACTGGAGCCGCTAGCGGCGCTCTCGTATCGTGGAGGTCACAAAGAGAGCCTTACCTAGGCCAAATATCTCCTAGTCCGGCACTTAAAAGCCAGAACACTGCCAAGCGGCTACTGCTTCCAGCTGCAGGAGCCCAGATAACCACAGCAGGACCGCCTGGCACACTCTGAGCAAGCGTAGCAATGCGGCCCCAACCCCAGCTTTCCGACATAGCGAAACCAGTACCTCGCGTACATAACTACGCCCTTGAAATACCATGGGCACAGGGGAAGGGGCACAATAACGGCACGCCCAAAATACGGCTTAAAACGTACTAGGGGCTGCCGGATTCTTTTTTAATTTTTTCTTACTTTCAGGACTCCATACTTCGGACGACCTGTTCGGCAATTCGACTGCCGCACAAACGATGCAAGATCCAGGGAGGCAGACAAGCCATGCCGCATTATGGAACTCCCAGGTGGTCTCTGTTACGTCGAGCGGTATACCTGTTTTAAATACAATTCCGCGGCCTGCCCCTGGTCAGGACATACTGAATAGTCCAATATCTTTTGCTTACCGCACTATTTGTATCGTTCGGCTTTGATAAATAGCCTCTCTATAAACAATGCTTAGCTTCTTGTCTATTTTTTGCATTATCTTCTTTTCACATTTATGTTTATTAAATGACATGATTGCACCCGTACACCATGGTACGGCAAACACGCCAGGGGCTTCAGTACCCCTCATAATGGTGTGAGAAGTCCGTACACTTTCACAAGTGCGGCACCCCGAACTTATAGCACTATATGCATCGGCTCCGAATCATGATTTGGGTCAATAGTTGGGTTTGCCCGGCTCCTATGTTTTGGTGCCTTACGTTCCGCTATATCGGCTAAGGTAGCACTAGGAGAACCACTGCGATTGTGCCCCGGTTGAGATGGGTAAGCACCTCAGTGGAGAAAGCTAAAACTGACTGTCATGATGAGGCGAGAGACCGGTCGCTGTTCGAGAGTTTTCAGCGCACAGGATAAACACGAGTGAGTTCATTCAAAAATTACATCCTTGGTACATTCATCCGCCACAAGGCGGGCACCCGCAAGAACATCCTTATAGTAGTTCTCGGGCTTGCGATGCTCCTTCCCCGAAGGCGGCCCGTCCCTCACAAGCTCCTCACCGTCCAGCTTACCCCAGTGCACCTTTGCACCGGCAAGGGCCCTACGGGCTCCTTCGATGCAGACGGACCGCTTGATGACCTCGAGCCTTGGATAGGCCTCCACCAGCCGCCGCACCAGCCTGAAGTAGCTCCCAGGCAGGGCCTTTCCGGGCCACAGCCGAACTATGAAGCCCTTCGTGGCCTGTTTGGCCGCCTTGTGGAGCTCGACCAACTGTTTCAGCTGGTCGCTCAAGGGCACAGGGTGTCCGGCCTCAGCATACTGAGACCAGAACACCTTCTCCGTCGAGCTGCCCTCTTCAGCTCGGTAGAATGTGGCGGCGTCGGATACGCTGCGAGGAAGATCTGCGAATGCCCCTGGAGAGCTCCGGATTCGGGTAACAAGTAGTTTACTTTTATATTTCTTCTTTGCATAAAGAATGCCTTACCCGCTGCTATCTTTTTCACCTCCTCCAACTCTTGGAGGGCCTTTTTGGCTTCGGCCTTGGCAGACTTGGCAGTCTCAAGGGCCGCCGCGAGCTCAGACGCTTGGGTCTTTGACTCAAGCTCCAAACTCTCATGTTTTTTCATGAGAGCCTGAAGCTCTTGCTGCACCTCGCCGACCTGAACCCCAAGTTTCTCTCGCTCGGTGCGCTCCGTGGCCGTTTTCTTTTCGGCCTCGGACAGCGCCTGCTTGAGGGTCGCCACCTCAGTCGTGGCCCCTATAATAAGCAGTGCAATCATGTTATTTTTTGCAATCACGCCTCTCTATAGGCACTTTTTCTGTAAGATATTTATTACCTTCTTTCTCCTCGAGCCGCCGCTTGGCAAGGCCGAGCTCTTGCTCGGTCTGCTCCAGGTCCTGCTTCAGGACACCCACCTCCGCAGTCAGTGCGGTGGTGGATAGCAGCGAAGCCTGCATACGCATATTGACTCTTTTTGTTAGACTCCTGCGAAATTTAATAGATCATCTATTCGGCTTTTCTTTCTGAACGCCAAACAGAGCATCAGGGGCTACTGTCTATGCGGTTATATTTTTACATATTTTTACTTACCTTGAAGCCTATTAGGAGGCTAGCGCAAGCTTCACTCAGTCCGCTCTTGGCGGACTGAACCTTCTGGATCACCGTACTCATAATAGTACGGTGCTCCTCATCGATGGAGGCGCCGTCAAGCACCTCGAGCAGATTGTCCGGAACCTCCGGTTGGACGGAGGCCGCCGGCTCAGAAGGCTTGCTCCTCTTGGAAGGAGTTCGCCTACCGCGGTCCGGAACTGTTGAAGATTCTGGCGCGGTGTCCGGCACAAAGCCGGACTTGGAGCCCTGGGGGGTCTTGTCCCCTTTACTCCTGGGGTCCGGGAGGTCGCCTTGCGGCTCCTCCAGGACCACCTCCTCCTGCCCCGGAGCTCATTGCGACGCCACTTCGGCATCGTCCGCAGTGCGGGGGGAGACAGCGGGCGGAACTGAGTTCACGTCCGATGAATCCAGGGAGCCGCTCGATGACTCGTTGAGTTCGGCCCGGGGCGGGCTGCATAATTATGTTCAACATTAGGGAAAGCTGTGCGACAAAGGAACATCATGAGTTACTCTGATATCTGAATACTTACGATCTCGCCGGACGCTTGGCCCTATCTGGCCACTCCTCTTCGTCCTCTTCGGCGTCAGGGGAGTAGTTCGGCAGAGGGGTCTTCCTCTTCCTGGACCCTTTGGCCTCCTCCGTTGGGGCGGCCTTCCTTCTCTTTCCTCCCCCCGCTGGAGGGGGAGAGTTTTCTTTTTCCTCCTCCTCGTTCTCACGGGAGGAGGGCGTCTCGGACTCATCGGATGACGAGTCCGACACCACCACATTACGGGCACTCTTTTGAGTCCCCGTGGCCTTCTTCTTCTTGGCCTTCTTCTCCGGCACCACGTAAGGCGCCGGAACCAGTAGCTTCACTAGGAGAGCAGGGGCTGGGTCTTCGGGCAAGGGAGTCGGACAGTTAATCGATCCGGATTGCGCCTGCCAAGCCTGTCAAAGGTGAGGGAGTTTAGATCCCGCATAGAGTCAAACTATGAAGAAACTTAACATCCTGTAAAAGGTGAAAATAGCTTACCTCACTAGCGTGACGCTGCGAGCTGTATCCGCGGTCCTCGGAAGCGGATGTGGGAGCCTCGGCGCCTTTGGTTAGCACCCTCCAGACGTCTTCATACGTCGTGTCGAAGAGCCGGTTAAGGGTTTGGTGTTGCGCCGAGTCGAACTCCCATAGATTAAAGCCCCGTTGTTGACACGGGAGGATCCAGCGGACGAGCATAACCTGGACTACATTGACAAGCTTGATCGGCTTGCTCACCAGGGACTGGATGCATTTCTGCAATCTGGTCACCTCTTTTTCGTCACCCCACGACAGGCCCGTCTCTTTCCAGGACATAAGCCGCGTGGGGGGTCCGGATCGGAACTCGGGGGTTGCGATCCATTTCGGATCGCGTGGCTCGGTGATGTAAAACCACCACGATTGCCACCCCTTCAGGGTCTCCACGAAGGAGCCCTCGAGCCATAGGATGTTGGCCATCTTGCCCGCCATGGCGCCTCCGCACTCCGCCTGGCTGCTGCGCACCACCTTGGGCTTGACGTTGAAGGTCTTGAGCCAGAGGCCGAAATGGGGGCGGATGCGGAGGAAAGCCTCGCACACGATGATAAATGCCGAGATGTTGAGGACGAAGTTCGGGGCCAGATCGTGGAAATCCAGGCCATAGTAAAACATGAGCCCCCGGACAAATGGGTGGAGTGGAAAACCCAGTCCGCAGAGGAAGTGGGGAAGGAATACTACCCTCTCATGGGGCCTTGGGGTGGGGAGAAGCTGCCCCTCCTTGGGAAGCCGATGCGCGATGTCTTTGGACAAGTATCCGGCCTTCCTTAGCTTTTTGACATGGCCCTCCGTGACGGAGGAGACCATCCACTTGCCTCCCGCTCCGGACATTGCTGGAGAAGGTTGAGGTGGGAAGTGCGGGCTTGGGCGCTGGAGCTCGAGTGCGCAGGAGATGGATAGGCAAAGGAGGAAGAAGGCGTAGGTAAAAAGGTGGATAATTATCCCCCTATATGGGCGGATGCGGTTGTGCGTCCCCACCAGCCTAGTAAAACTCACTTGTCTCCCAAGCGCCGTGATAAATGGCGCGGTTGGGTTACCCACGTCCGTATTGATGAGAATCCCGTAAAAGGGGTACACGATCTCTGCTTTGACAAGACGTGCCAAGGAAACCGCCTTGCAAAACACGCTGAGGTGGAAAAGTAAAAACGATTCGAGTAAAGGACTTGGTCATAGTGTGATGACGCACTGCGGAATACGTCAGCAGATTTGATTTGTGTCAATATTATTCTCTCTATGGCAATATGTGGAAACTTATTTTGTAGAGCCAGATACTACTCTTGGTGTTTACCATCTTCTATGAAGGACTTGGAGGAGGAACCCGCCTTGCAATGTCGAAGATAATTTGCGCGCCAGACTCGTCGTCATTGAAGCCTGGTTCAGGGGCTACTGAGGAAGTCCTGGATTAGGGGGTGTTCGGGTAGCCGGACTATACCTTCAGCCGGACTCCTGGACTATGAAGATACAAGATTGAAGACTTCGTCCCGTGTCCGGATGGGACTTTCCTTGGCATGGAAGGCAAGCTTGGCGATGCGGATATTCAAGATCTCCTACCATTGTAACCGACTCTGT
The DNA here is from genome assembly GCF_003073215.2 of Triticum urartu. Classification (NCBI taxonomy): domain Eukaryota; kingdom Viridiplantae; phylum Streptophyta; class Magnoliopsida; order Poales; family Poaceae; genus Triticum; species Triticum urartu. The sequence goes on from NC_053023.1 coordinate 527,417,168, forward strand.
GTAACCCTAACCCTATCCGGTGTCTATATAAACCGGAGGGTTGTAGTCCGTAGGCAATCAACTCCATATACAACAATCATACCATAGGCTAGCTTATAGGGTTTAGCCTCTCTGATCTCGTGGTAGATCTACTCTTGTACTACCCATATCATCAATATTAATCAAGCAGACGTAGGGTTTTACCTCCATCAAGAGGGCCCGAACCTGGGTAAAACATCGTGTTCCCTGCCTCCTGTTACCATCCAGCCTAGACACACAGTTTGGGACCACTACCCGAGATCCGCCGGTTTTGACACCGACGCCATGGTAGCAGCCAAGGAGACCCGCTCTAAAATCAGAGCAGCGAAGGAGGAGCTTCGCCAGGCCGGAGATATCACGACTGGGAAGCCCTTTTTGCTACAGACGAAGTTCGGAGATCTGAAGTATGCCCCTCTGGATCAATTATGGAGTGCTGCAGACACGTATTCGGACCTGGCAATGAGTGATGCTGATGCGACTGAGTTCTTCAAAGATCAAAAAGATCACGAAGTGTAAAAGTTGTTCTGGTCGCAGTTCAGTGCTCCGACGCATTCGCTGCTGTTAAATGAGCAAATGGCCGAGTGGGCTGAGCTCCATAGGTTGTCCGGGCTTGCCATGAGGTGTGTCATGGATCATCTTTGGCCGGGAGGACCAAGGCCGAATAGTTATTTTGGGTTAGTGCAAAGATTCCTTAGCGTTGTGCTGCATATTGACGCTGTAAAGAGGTCAGCGTGCATAGAGGGTGCGCGGATGGCTCTTGCCCGTGTTAAGACATACTGGGCAGAGATGGACGCCACCGCTATTGCAAACCGGGGTCCGGCCGTAGGCCAGGTCTCGTCCGAGCACTATTTTGAAGAATTCCTAGAAGGCGCTCGTCTAATAGAGGCTCAGTGCTCGAAGAGTATCATGTTCGAGTGACATGTATCCCAATTTGTAAAAACGATGCTATTTGGCTTATAAAATGCCGTGTTTATACTTTTTCCTGAAAGTATTATGACGCCTCCTGTGCGGCCGTTTTATGTATGTATATAACCTGAAAGTTTGCAGTCGTCGGCTTCAGCCCCCATGCATATAATGCGGGGGTGTTCGGAAAAGCGTGTATTCACACTTGATCCAACATCTTGGTCCATTAAGGAGGTGATAGCGCGCGAACAAGGCAGTCGGACTATATTGCTTTAACACTTTCACTTAGCCATAGGAGTTTGACGGTGGGGCTACTATATAGCCCCTGGTACTTCCGCGCTTATCCGAATACGGTGCGCGTACATACATGACCGGGAAACCGGTCCTTCGTTAGTGCGGAGGAATCGCAAAGATTCCGCTGAGTCCTCGAGTGGTTGACCAGTCTCGCGCTTTATCATGACAGTCAGTTTTCGGCTTTCTCTACTGAGGTGCTCATCCAGATGAACCAGGGCACAATCGTAGTAGTTCTCTCGGTGCCACCTTAGCGGATAGAGCGGAACGTAAGGTAGCAAAACACGGGAGCCGGGCAAACCTAGCTATTAACCAAAGACATGATTCGGAGCTAATGCATATAAGGCCAAACTCGTGACGCCGAACACTCCCTAAGGTATTCGGTCTTTACAAAGTATACTGGGCTGAGTAACGCCCTTGATAATAAGCCCTGAATTTCCAGGTATGTGCATTAGTCTGACGTGACGAAATGTCAATAACGCCAGCATCCCTCTTGGTTATGTTGAGTATCCCGAGGGTGTGAAGCAACAAGAGACAGTAAAAAGGTTTACACAGGGTCTTAATCTAAAAAGAAACCTTTGAACGGGGTCCTGCTGCACGTCTGCGCCTGTGTCTCTGTTGTGCCGTATCCTGGAAGTGTGTAGCACGATGACCATCTGTAAGAGAGGAAAGCCCAGGTGAAAGTTTTTCGTGTGAAAAATTGGTTATTCTCAATAAACCATTAAAATTCACTCTAAATAAGGTCAAGCTGAACTATAGTCCTTTTTACATGTGGGAAGCCCCTAGCACCACCTATAGGGGTATATCCATCAACCCAGTTTTAAGTTTTATCTGAGTTGTTATAGCTAGTGATTCGCCGGACTCGTCTAGCCGTGTCCGCGGTCTTGATGACCGATCATTTATTCTGGTTGGAGAGGGCGTTCAGTGTTCGGCTACTAAAGCCGCCACACGTTCTTCCGCATGTAAGGAGCGTTCTGTGTTTCCGCTAACTGTGATGATGCCACGTGGACCGGGCATCTTAAGCTTATGGTAAGCATAATGCGGTATTGCATTAAAACGAGCGAAGGCCGTTCTTCCGAGTAGTGCTTGATAGCCGCTTCGGAATGGAGTGATGTCGATGGTTAACTTTTCACTTTGGAAGTTGTCGGGAGAACCGAATACAACCTCTAGTACTAGAGAGCCCGTGCAGCGGGCCTCTGAGCCTGGTATTACTCCTTTAAAGGTAGTATTGCTTTGGCTGATTCTTGTCGGGTCTATCCCCTTTTTGCGGACTGTGTCCTGATATATGAGATTAAGACTACTGTCGCCATCCATAAGGACTCTGGTGAGATGGTATCTGTGAATTATTAGGTCTAGTACCAAGGCGGCCGATCCTCCGTGCCGGATACTAGTTGGGTGATCCCTACGATCAAAGGTGATCGGGCAGGACGACCAGGGGTTGAACTTGGGGGTGACGGGCTCTATGGCGCATGTGTCTCGGAGTGCGCGTTTGCTCCTCCTCTTCGTTACGTGAATCATGTTCACTGTTTTGACCTCTGGTGGGAATTTTTTCTGTCCCCCAGTATTCGGCTGACGAGGCTCATCCTCGTCTTCGCTTGGCATCTCCCTCCCCTTGTGGTCGGCGTTTAGCCTGCCGGCCTGCTTAAAGACCCAGCAGTCCCTGTTGGTGTGGTTCACCGATTTGTCGGAGGTGCCATGAATCTGACATAATCTGTCTAGAATTTTGTTTAGGCTGGACGGTCCATCTCTTCTGCCTTTAAACGGCTTTTTCCGTTGACCGGGTCGAGAGCCCCTGAATCCGGCGTTTATCGTCGTGTTGTCTGGGCTGTCTTCCTTGTTTCGACGCTTGCTTTTATTGCGTCGTGGATTTCCATTGCCATCGCTAACTTCGGATGTGCCTGGGTCGCTGGTGCCGCTACGGGCCAACCAACTATCTTCGCCCGCGCAAAAGCGGGTCATAAGGCTTGTTAGGCCTGCCATTGTCCTCGGTTTCGCCTGGCCGAGGTGTCTGGCGAGCCATTCGTCCCGGACACTGTGTTTGAAAGCCGCTAAGGCTTCGGTGTCCGGGCAGTCAACAATTTGATTCTTCTTAGTGAGGAATCTGTTCCAAAGCTTCTGGGCTGTTGAATTATATGATTGAGGTCGTCTGCATCTGGAGGTCGAACATAGGTCCCTTGAAAATTAGCCCTAAAAGCATCTTCGAGCTCTTCCCAACTTCCAATTGAGTTTTCGGGGAGGCTCTTCAGCCAGTGCCGAGCTGGTCCTTTCAACTTGAGGGGTAAGTATTTGAAGGCGTGGAGATCATCTCCGCGAGCCATGTGGATATGAAGGATAAAGTCCTTAATCCAGACCCCAGGGTCTGTCGTTCCATTGTATGCCTCTATGTTCACGGGTTTGAATCCTTCGGGAAATTCATGATCCAGCACCTCATCGGTGAAGCATAGGGGGTGTGCGGCACCCCTGTGTTTGGATGTGCCATGGTGTTCTGACGGTTGTAGTGTTCTGTTTTGATTCTGTGCCGGAGCGCGCTTCCTAGATCCGTAGATGGATTTGGTTAGACTGGCTTTTTGGTGCAAGTCCTCACGTAAATCATGCACCGACTTATGTTCGACATCGTTAGACGCCCTATCGCGGCCACAGGGTGGTCGATCCGGCTGATCGGCCGTTTTATTTTTCGGCTGCGTAGGCTCTAAAGTCTCGTCATCGAATTCAGGCAACAACTTGCGCTTTGGATAGCTCTTTGTGTGGCAACTACCACCGTGCTTTTCTTCAGTGTCGAGCACTTTGTTCCATCTACTGTTGAGTGTATTTTGCATGGCTTTAAGCCTTTGCTTCTGCTTCTTTAAAGTCCTCGCGGTGGCAATAAGCCTTCTATGGAGGTTCTCTTGCTCCAAGTGCCTTTCCCGGATGATGTGTGCATCATCGTCCGGACTGTTCTCCTCTCCGGAGACAGGTTGGTGAGCTTTGCCCTCGGCGTCCTCGTGATTGGGCAACGGTTCCGTAATATGTTCGGCGTCCGTTGGTTCATCCTGCTCTATCGCTGGGTCCATGTGGTCATCTTTTGCTTTGGAGTCGTCCGGGGTATTATTCTTTCCTGTGCTGTTATCGATGTTTTTGCCGAGGTGGGATTCGGAGCGGCGCCTACGTCGTCGCTTTGGCTGCTTCTCGAGGGGATTACCCTCCACTACATCCCTCTTTTCCTTTTCATTGTTTTCTTTGGGTGTATCCACCATGTATATATCGTGTGATGAAGTGGCCGTCCAGCGTCCTGTGGGCGGTGGTTCATGTTCCTCTCCTGCATCATCGTCCATACAATCGATGTCTTCGGAGCCGAAATTAAGCATGTCGGTTAAGTCGTCGACAGTGGCTATTAAGTGGTTGGTGGGTGGGGAATGAATTTCTTCATCGTCCACTTCCCACTCAAGCCGGACATAGTTCGGCCGAGGGTCTCCTGACAATGAGAGAGATTTCAATGAATCTAGCAAGTCGCCTAAGGGCGAGTGCTGAAAGATATTCGCGGAGGTGAACTCCATGATCGGTGCCCAATCAGATTTGATAGGCACGGACGTGGGCGGCTCAGAGCCTGTGGCCGGGGATGAATCCAAGGGTCCGGCAACACAGGTCTCATAGGGAGTGAAGTCAGTATTCGGCTCTATCGCTGCTGAGCATGCGACCTCCGTGGCGGGGTCTACGCACACGTCCTCGGACGGCACGATCTGCTCCGGATCGAAGGCCGGAGTAGCCACATGTGTGATCTCCCGAACACCGTCCGACGGCAGAGCTAAGTCATGGTTGTTGAGATTATGCGGCGCACCTGACATGGGCTCGAATCCGTCGAAGATCAAGTCTCCGTGGATGTCGGCGGTGTAGTTTAACCTTCCAAACCTGACCTGATGGTCGGGGTGTAGCTCTCGATCTGCTCCAGATGGCCAAGCGAGTTGGCCCGCAGTACAAAGCCGCCGAACACGAGATCTGTCCGGGGAGAAATGCCTCACCCTGGATCGCATCGTTGTCGATGATCAAAGGGGCCATCAAGCCTTATGGCGACAACACAACGGAACTCTCAATGAAAGCACCAATGTCGGTGTCAAAACCGGCGGATCTCGGGTAGGGGGTCCCGAACTGTGCGTCTAAGGCGGATGGTAATAGGAGGCAGGGGACACAATGTTTACCCAGGTTCGGGCCCTCTCGATGGAGGTAATACCCTACGTCATGCTTGATTGATCTTGATGATATGAGTATTACAAGAGTTGATCCACCACAAGATCGTAGAGGCTAAACCCTAGAAGCTAGCCTATGATTCTGATTGTTGTTGTCCTACGGACTAAACCCTCTGGTTTATATAGACACCGGAGGGGGCTAGGGTTACACAGAGTCGGTTACAAGGGAAGAGATCTACATATCCAAACTACCAAGCTTGCCTTCCATGCAAAGGAGAGTCCCACCCAGACACGCGACGAAGTCTTCAATCTTGTATCTTCATAGTCCGACAGTCCGGCCAAAGTATATAGTCCGGCTGTCCGAGGACCCCCTAATCCTGGACTCCCTCAGGGCTCCACCCACGAAGGGTCCACGAAGAAGCAACCTTGTCTATCCCACCATGGCCATCGCCCACGAAGGACTTGCCTCACTCAGGTAGATCTTCATGAAGTAGGCGATCTCGTTGCCCTTACAAACTCCTTGGTTCAACTCCACAATCTTGACGGAGGCTCCCAAGTGGCACCTAGCCAATCTAGGAGACACCACTCTCCAAGAGGTAACAAATGGTGTGTTGATGATGAACTCCTTGCTCTTGTGCTTCAAATGATAGTCTCCCCAACACTCAACTCTCTCTCATAGGATTGGATTTGGTGGAAAGAAGATTTGAGTGGAAAGAAACTTTGGGAAGGCTAGAGATCAAGATTTATGTGGTAGGAATGGAATATCTTGACCTCAACACAAGTGTAGGTGGTTCTCTCTCAGAATGTATGTTGGAAGTGTAGGCATGTTCTGATGGCTCTATCCACGAATGAAGAGTGGGTCGAGGGGTATATATAGCCTCCACACAAAATCTAACCGTTGCACACAGTTTACCAAACTCGGTGGGGCTGATTCAGAGAACTCGACCAGACCGATTTAGTCCATAATGTGACTGTTAGGAATTTCGGTGGGACCGATATGATCAACTCGGTAGGACCGATGTGCTAGGGTTAGGGTAAAGCCTCAAGTCGGTTTGACCGATTAGACAAACTCGGTGGGACCGATTTGGGTAATAAGCGAAACAGAGAGTTGGCCAAGCAAACTCGATGGGACCGATTGCATACCTCGGTGGGACCGAAATTATTGCAATAGACAACAGAGAGTTTGCAAGCCAATCTCGGTGAGACCGAGATCCCATTGGTGAGACCGAATTGATTAGGGTTTCTGGCAGTGGCTATGTCAAGAGAACTCGGTGGCGCCGGATAGAAAGTTTCGGTGGGGCCGAGTTTGACTTTTGGTTTGGGACAAATGTGGATATGAGAAAGTGGTTGAGGGCTTTGGAGCATATCACTAAGCACTTTGAGCAAGAAACTCATTAAGCAACACCTCATCCCCTCTTAATAGTACTAGCTTTCCTATGGACTCAATATGATCATGGATCACTCAAATCGAAAATGTAGAGTCCTGAGCTTTGAGCTTGAGCCAATCCTTTGTCCTCAGCATCTTGAAGGGGTTCCACATCCTTTAGTCCATGCCACTCCATTGTTGAACTTATCTGAAACATACTAGGTAGAAGCATTAGTTCAACAAGAGATATGTTGACATTAATTACCAAAATCACCCAGGGAGCACTTGTGCTTTCAGCCAGCCCTCTATGGCGCGCCCAAGGGAGTCCTACTCCCACCGGGAGTAGGATTCCCCCCTTTCCCTAGTTGGATTAGGAGAGGAAGGAAGGGGGAGAGAGGGGGAAAGGAAAGGGGGGCGGCCCCCCACCCAATTTGGATTGGGCTTGGGGGGCGTGCCCCCTCCTAGGCTCCCTTCTCCTCTCTCCCACTATGGCCCAATAAGGCCCATATACTTCCCGGGGGGTTCCGGTAACCTCCCGGTACTGCAGTATATTCCCGAACTCACCTGGAACCATTCTGATGTCCAAACATAGGCTTCCAATATATCGACCTTTATGTCTCGACCATTTAGAGACTCCTCGTCATGCCCGTGATGACATCCGGGACTCTGAACAACCTTCGGTACATCAAATCACATAAACTCATAATACCGATCGTCACAGAACGTTAAGCGTGCGAACCCAACATGTTCGAGAACTATGTAGACATGACTGAGACTCATCTTCGTTCAATAACCAATAGTGGAACCTGGATGCTCATATTGGTTCCTACATATTCTACGAAGATCTTTATCAGTCAAACCGCATAACAACATACGTTGTTCCCTTTGACATCGGTATGTTACTTTCCTGCGATTCGATCGTCGGTATCTCAATACCTAGTTCAATCTCATTACCGGCAAGTCTCTTTACTCATTCCGTAATGCAACATCCCGTAACTAACCCATTAGTCATATTGCTTGCAAGGCTTATAGTGATGTGCATTACCGAGAGGGCCCAGAGATACCTCTCCGATACACGGAGTGACAAATCCTAATCTCGATCTATGCCAACTCAACAAATACCATCGGAGACACCTATAGAGCATCTTTATAGTCACCCAGTTATATTGTGACGTTTGATAGAACACTAAGTGTTCCTCCGGTATTCGGGAGTTGCATAATCTCATAGTCATAGGAACATGTATAAGTTATGGAGAAAGCAATAGCAGTAAACTAAACGATCATCGTGCTAAGCTAACGGATGGGTCAATTCAATCACATCATTATCTAATGATGTGATCCTGTTTATCAAATGACAACTTTTTGTCCATGGCTAGGAAACTTAACCATCTCTGATTAACGAGCTAGTCAAGTAGAGGCATACTAGTGACACTCTGTTTGTCTATGTATTCACACATGTACTAAGTGTCTGGTTAGTACAATTCTAGCATGAACAATAAACATTTATCATGATATAAGGAAATATAACTAACAAATTTATTATTGCCTCTAGGGCATATTTCCTTCAGATCCCATGTCAGATTGCATGGCCTCAAGCCATTTTGCAGAATCCGGGCTCATCATTGCTTCCTCATAGTTTGTAGGTTCATCATGGTCAAGTAACATGACTTCCAGAACAGGATTACCGTACACTCTGGTGCGGATCTTACTCTGGTTGACCTACGAGGTTCGGTAGTAACTTGATCAGAAGTTTCATGATCATCATCATTAGCTTCCTCACTAATTGGTGTAGGAATCACTGGAAATGATTTCTGTGATGAACTACTAACCAATAAGGGAGATGGTACAGTTACCTCATCAAGTTCTACTTTCCTCCCACTCACTTCTTTTGAGAGAAACTCCTTTTCTAGAAAGGATCCATTCTTAGCAACGAATATCTTGCCTTCGGATCTGTGATAGAAGGTGTACCCAACAGTCTCCTTTGGTTATCCTATGAAGACACATTTCTCCGATTTGGGTTCGAGCTTATCAGGTTGAAGCATTTTTAAATAAGCATCGCAGCCCCAAACTTTAAGAAACGACAACTTGGGTTTCTTGCCAAACGACAGTTCATATGGTGTCGTCTCAACAGATTTTGATGGTGCCCTATTTAACATGAATGCAGTCGTCTCTAAAGCATAACCCCAAAAGGATAGCGGTAAATTAGTAAGAGACATCATAGATCGCACCATATCTAATAAAGTGCGGTTATGACGTTCGGACACACCATTATGTTGTGGTGTTCCAGGTGGCGTGAGTTGCGAAACTATTCTGCATTGTTTCAAATGAAGACCAAACTCATAACTCAAATATTCACCTCCATGATCAGATCGTAGAAACTTAATTTTCTTGTTATGATGATTTTCTACTTCACTCTGAAATTCTTTGAACTTTTCAAATGTTTCAGACTTATGTTTCATCAAGTAGATATGCCCATATATGCTCAAATCATCTGTGAAGGTCAGAAAATAACGATACCCGCCACGAGCATCAACACTCATCGGACCGCATACATCAGTATGTATTATTTCCAATAAGTCTGTTGCTCGTTCCATTGTTCCGGAGAATGGAGTCTTAGTCATCTTTCCCATGAGGCATGGTTCGCAATCATCAAGTGATTCCAAAAGCCCATCAGCATGGAGTTTCTTCATGCGCCTTACACCAATATGACCTAAACGGAAGTTCCACAAATAAGTTGCACTGTCATTATTAAACTTATATCTTTTGGCTTCAATACTATGAATATGTGTATCACTACTATCGAGATTCGATAAAAATAGACCACTAATCAAGGGTGCATGACCATAAAAGAAATTACTCTTATAAATAGAACAACCATTATTCTCTGATTTAAATGAATAACCATCTCGCATCAAACAAGATCCAGATATAATGTCCATGCTTAACGCTGGCACCAAATAACAATTATTCAGGTCTAAAACTAATCCAGAAGGTAGATGTAGAGGTAGCGTGCCGGTCGCGATCACATCGACTTTGGAACCATTTCCCACACGCATCATCACCTTGTCCTTAGCCAATCTTCGCTTAATCCGGAGCCCCTGTTTCGAGTTGCAAATATGAGCAACAGAACCAGTATCAAATACCCAGGCGCTACTACAAGCATTAGTAAGGTACACATCAATAACATGTATATCAAATATACCTTTCACTTTGCCATCCTTCTTATCCGCCAAATACATTGGGCAGTTCCGCTTCCAATGACTAGTCCCTTTGCAGTATAAGCACTCAGTCTCAGGCTTAGGTCCAGACTTGGGCTTCTTCACTTGAGCAGAAACTTGCTGGCCGTTCTTCTTGAACCCTTTGCCCTTTTTTCTTGAAACTAGTGGTCTTGTTAATCATCAACACTTGATGCTCCTTCTTGATTTCTACCTCCGCAGCTTTTAGCATCGCGAAGAGCTCGGGAATTTTCTCATCCATCCCTTGCATATTATAGTTCATCACGAAGCTTTTGTAGCTTGGTGGTAGTGATTGAAGAACTCTGTCGATGACACCATCATCAGGAAGATTAACTCCTAGTTGAGTCAAGTGGTTGTGGTACCCAGAAATTCTGAGTATATGTTCACTGACAGAACTATTCTCCTCCATCTTGCAGCTATAGAACTTATTGGAGACTTCATATCTCTCAATTCGGGCATTTTCTTGAAATACTAACTTCGACTCCTGGAACATCTCATATGCTCCATGACGTTCAAAACATCGTTGAAGTCCCGATTCTAAGCCGTAAAGCATGGCACAATGAACTATCGAGTAGTCATCAGCTTTGCTCTGCCAGACGTTCATAACATCTGGTGTTGCTCCTACAGGGGGCTTTGCACCTAGCGGTGCTTCCAGTGCGTAATTCTTCTGTGCAGCAATGAGGATAATCCTCAAGTTACGGACCAAGTCCGTATAGTTGCTACCATCATCTTTCGGCTTAGTTTTATCTAGGAACGTATTAAAATTCAAAGGAACAGTAGCACGGGCCATTTATCTACAACAACATAGACATGAAAAATACTACCAGGTACTAAGTTCATGATAAATTAAAGTTCAATTAATCATATTACTTAAGAACTCCCACTTAGATAGACATCCCTCTAGTCATCTAAATGATCACGCGATCCATATGAACTAAACCATGTCCGATCATCACGTGAGATGGAGAAGTTTTCAATGGTGAACATCACTATGTTGATCATATCTACTATATGATTCACGCTCGACCTTTCGGTCTCAGTGTTTCGAGTCCATATCTGCATATGCTAGGCTCGTCAAGTTTAACCTGAGTATTCTGCTTGTGCAAAACTAGCTTGCACCCATTGTATGTGAACGTAGAGCTTATCACACCCGATCATCACGTGCTGTCTCGGCACGACGAACTGTAGCAACAGTGCATACTCAGCGAGAACACTTATACCTTGAAATTTAGTGGGAGACCATCTTATAATGCTACCACTGTACTAAGCAAAATAAGATGCATAAAAGATAAACATCACATGCAATCAATATAAGTGATATGATATGGCCATCATCATCTAGTGCCTTTGATCTCCATCTCCAAAGCACCGTCATGATCACCATCATCACTGGCTTGACACCTTGATCTCCATCGTAGCATCGTTGTCGTCTCGCCAACTATTGCTTCCACGACTATCGCTACTACATAGTGATAAAGTAAAGCAATTACATGGCTATTGCATTTCATACAATAAAGCAACAACCATATGGCTCCTGCCAGTTGCTGATAACTTTGTTACAAAACATGATCATCTCATACAACAATTTATATAATCATGTCTTGACCATATCACATCACAGCATGCCCTGCAAAAACAAGTTAGACATCCTCTACTTTGTTGTTGTAAGTTTTACGTGGCTGCTACGGGCTTAGTAACAACCGTTCTTACCTACGCATCAAAAACCACAACGATTTTTCGTCAAGTGTGTTGTTTTGACCTTCAACAAGGACCGGGCATAGTCACACTCGATTCAACTAGAGTTGGAGAAACATACAACCACTAGCCTCCTGTGTGCGAAGCACGTCGGTAGAACTAGTCTCATGAACGCGGTCATGTAATGTCGGTCTGGGCCGCTTCATCCAACAAAACCACTGAATCAAAGTATGACATGGTGGTAAGCAGTACTATGACTATTATCGCCCACAACTCTTTGTGTTCTACTCGTGCATATAACATCTACGCATAGACCTGGCTCGGATGCCACTATTGGGGAATGCAATGTTTCAAAAAAAATCGTAGGATCACGCAAGATCTATCTAGGAGATTCATAGCAACGAGAGGGGATACTATGTCTACGTACCCTCGTAGACCGAAAGCGGAAGCGTTTAGTAATGCGGTTGATGTAGTCGAACGTCTTCACGATCCAACCGATCAAGTACCGAATGCATGGCACCTCCGCGATCTGCACACGTTCAGCTCGGTGACGTCCCTCGTACTCTTGATCTAGTTGAGGCCGAGGGTGAGTTGTGTCAGCACGACGGCGTGTTGATAATGATGATGAAGTTACCGACGCAGGGCTTCGCCTAAGCACTACGACAATATGACCGAGGTGGAAAACTGTGGAGGGGGCACCGCACACGACTAAAGATCAACTTGTGTGTCTACGGGTGTCCCCCTCCCCCATATATAAAGGAGGGGAGGAGGAGGCTGACCGACCACAAGGGGCGTGCCAAGGGGGGAGGAATCCTACTCCTAGTAGGAGTAGGTTTCCCCCTTTCCTACTCCAAGAAGGAGAAGAAGGGAAAGAGGAGAGAAGAGAAGGAAGGAGGGGGAGCGCCCCCCTTCCCCTTGTCCAATTCGGACTGGGCAAGGGGGGCGTGCCACCTCTGGCCGGCCCTCTCTCTTCTCCACTAAGGCCCATTGTGGTCCATTAATCCCCCGGGGGGTTCCAGTAACCTCCTGGTACTCCGAAAAATATCCGATACACTTCGGAACCATTCCGGTGTCCGAATATAACCTTCCAATATATCAATATTTATGTCTGGACCATTTCGAGACTACTCGGCATGTCCGTGATCTCATCCGGGACTCCGAACAACCTTCGGTACATCAAATCACATAACTCATAATACATATCATCATCGAACGTTAAGCGTGCGGACCCTACGGCTTCGAGAACTATGTAGACATGACCGAGACACATCTCCGGTCAATAACCAATAGCGGAACCTGGATGCTCATATTGGTTCCTACATATTCTATGAAGATCTTTATCGGTCAAACCACACAACAACATACATTGTTCCCTTTCTCGTCGGTATGTTACTTGCCCGAGATTCGATCGTCGGTATCATCATACCTAGTTCAATCTCGCTACCGGCAAGTCTCTTTAGTCGTTCTGTAATGCATCATCCCGTGACTAACTCATTAGTCACATTGCTTGCAAGGCTCATTGTGATGTGCATTACCGAGAGGGCCCGGAGATACCTCTCCAATACACAAAGTGACCAATCCTAATCTCGATCTATGCCAACTCAACAAACACCATCGGAGACACCTGTAGAGCATCTTTATAATCACCAAATTGCGTTGTGATGTTTTGTAGCGACCCAACCTCAGATGGTCAAGTCTCTGTGCTTCAGTGTCATCCCTGGATCGGTAATGCTGACACACACAGTACTCGAAGGATTTATAACAGAGTGGCAATCACACACTTATTACATCGAATGTCTCAAAAGAGAACTTATTACAATAATATGGCTTAAGGCCATCTAATACGATAACAGCGGAAGACTTGGAAGATAAAGTGAGTCCATCAACTCCAATGGCATAGCTGAGCTGCACGGCAACGACCTAACGAACCTTACTCCTCGTCTGAAAAGTCTGCAACATAATACGTTGCATCCCGAAAACGGGTCAGCACATGGAATATGCTGGCAAAGTAACACAGTAGAGCAAGAACAGAATAAATCTATCACTATATGCATATTTGGCTGGTGGAAAGCTCTATGGTTATAGTTTTGCGAAAAGCCAATTTTTCCCTACAACAAAGGAATAGATTTTAATTTAACTATCATGGTAGTTGAAACATCATTGAGAAGGTTCCTCCAACTCAATCCCAATTAAAGTGGTTAACAACCCAATAGTATTAATTAAGAGTGATGAGATACATGTGATAACCCAAATACTAGATAGTCAAGAATTGTCCATAACCGGGGACACGGCTAACCATGATTAGATTATACACTCTGTAGAGGTTTGCGCACTTTTCCCCACAAGACTCGATCGCCTCAGTTGGTTTTCTGGCACTACAAGGTGTTTGAGAAGCGGATGACCGAGACACAGTCTTTCAGAAACATTAACTCTCTACTCCGGACATACCATATCAAACCTACATCCCACTACCTGCTGATCTGCCTCTTCAAGAGCTTCACGTAACTTACTCAACTATGCTAGAGCCCATAATAGCTTGTAGCTGCACAGGAAGTTTCTAGCATGAATCATCTCAGTTCCCTTTGAGCCTGGGTGGCGGTCCATAGGAAGACCACACAGGTACTCCGGGATTTCCAAAAAATACAAACAACACTGGGTACTCCAGGTGCCTCAATCCACCCAGATGTTAATTTAAGTTGCCACCTTAAGTTGAACCATTAATTAACAAACTCACATCTGTCATGGATTTCACTCAAACCCAAACCACGTCTACGAGCATAGCATAGCATGGCAATCTAAGCTACGCGTAGAAGTAACTCCCAAGGGTTTGAATGTAACAAGGTAATAGGTTCTACCTCAACAACTACTTCCCAACCGACATGTTAATGACATCCTAATTATGCAATGTCGAGGATTGGAACTAATGCATAAAAACTGGGTGATAAAGGGTATGATCAAAGTGTTACTTGCCTTGCTGACGATCTGCAAAACCTAGAGACTCGTAGTAGCACGCTTCACACTCCGGGTGTTCTATCGCAAACAAAAATTAACATACATAAGAAACAAGCAAAGATGCGCAAGCAAAACTCAAATAAAAGAGGATGACCGGAAGATTCAACTTAAGAACTCCGGTTCGCAAAAAGAATCAAAACAAGCGGAGCAACGAAACTCAAACGGCGAAAGAAACAAGATCCGTTTACTAATCTGGACCTAGGTCAAATTTTGTAGTAGAAAAAACTTGTTCAAGTTGATTAAACAGAAAGAGGGTCTCGAGACGAAGATCTAGGCGCTTGAATCGCCTGATTCCGACTAACGAGCGAAAAGATAAACATAAACTAAGATCGGATTAGAAATCGTGATCAGAAAAATTGCGGAATAAATCCGATAAAAGAAAACTGACGAATGGACTAACGAACGAGGGTTCGTTAGCTGTAACTAACGGGCGAAAAACGTTCGTTAAAATGAACGTTCGGACGAACGTCCGCTAAACAGGAAAACTAAAAAAAAGAAAAACCGGCGATCCGAAAAAAATGGATCTGGGGTTTCTAAAAAACAGAACGGTTTTAGAAAAAAAACCGGCGGCTCGGATTCCGGTGCGATACCTCCGGCGAGGCAAGGGCGGCGGGGCGGCGGCTTGTGGGGCGGCAGCGGCAAGCGACAGCGGCGGGGCTGGCGGCGGCGGTGGTGTGGTGTTGGGGCTCGGGGGCGGGCGTATATAAAGGGCAGGGGCGGCGCGACTTGGAGGAGGGGGCAAGGCGCGGCGGCAGGAGGAGGCGGAGTCCGACTCGGACTCCGGTCCGAGCGGCGGCGGCGGCGCGCACTCGCAGGGGGCGGCGGCGGCGGTGGCCTGGCTCGGCTGGGCCTTAGGCCCAGTCGGGCGCGGGAACTTTTTTTTAAATAATTTTGCCGACCGAAATAAAATCCTAAAAAAATCTAAAAATGCCAAAATAAATGTTCGTCGTCTAAATAAAATATTTAGAACAAGATGAACATTTTCTTGACCCTAAAATGCAACTTTGAAAACGTGCAATTTTTCTAATGCAAACAAAATTGCAATAAAATCCAAATAAAACAAATATTTGATTTTAATATTTTTCCTCCTATATTTCAATTATCTTGGAGAAGTCATATTATCTCTTCTCATATATTTTAATATGAAAGATTTTTGGAGAGAAAAATAATTAAAACCAAAATCCTCGTTTCAGATTTGATAAAAATCAAATATGAAAACCGGGGAAATCCCCAACTCTCCCGAGGGTCCTTGAGTTGCTTAGGATTTCGAGGATCGCGAGACGAAATGCAAATAAAATATGATATGCATGGATGACTATGTATAACATTCCAAATTGAAAATTTGGGATGTTACAAACCTACCCCCCTTAAGATGAATCTCGCCCTCGAGATTCGGGTTGGCTAGAGAATAGGTGTGGGTGGTCTTTGCGAAGATCATCCTCTCGTTCCCAGGTGGCTTCATCCTCGGTATGGTGGCTCCACTGAACTTTGCAAAACTTGATGACCTTACTGCGGGTGAGTCTGCTGGCAAACTCAAGAATCTTTACTGGCTTCTCCTCGTAAGTCAAATCACTGTCCAACTGAATTGCCTCCAAGGGTACTGTATCTCTTAACGGTATATCGGCCATCTCAGCATGACACTTCTTCAGCTGTGAAACGTGAAACACATCATGAACTCCTGACAATCCCTCAGGTAATTCCAACTTGTAGGCAACTTCTCCCATCCGTTCCAAAACATGATACGGTCCTACAAATCTCGGAGCTAATTTCCCCTTAACTCCAAAACGTTTCACTCCTCGCAAGGGAGATACTCGCAGATACACTCTGTCTCCAATTTCATAGGTTACCTCTTTGCGTTTTGAGTCCGCATAACTCTTCTACCTGGACTGAGCAATCTTCAATCTATCGCGAATCAATTTAACCTTCTCCTCAGACTCCTTGATCAAGTCTGGTCCAAACAACTGTCGGTCTCCTACCTCGTCCCACATCAAAGGTGTTCTGCACCTGCGTCCATACAGGGCTTCAAACGGTGCCATCTTCAAACTGGCTTGGTAGCTATTGTTGTATGAGAACTCTGCGTAAGGCAAATTGTCATCCCAACTAGATCCATAATCTAGCGCACAGGCTCTCAACATGTCCTCCAAAATTTGGTTCACTCTCTCAGTCCGTCCATCTGTCTGCGGGTGAAAAGTTGTACTGAACTCTAACCTTGTTCCCAAAGTCTGATGTAACTGATGCCAGAACTTTGAAGTAAACTGTGTTCCTCTATCTGATACGATGGTCCTTGGAACTCCATGCAGACATACGATCCTGGACATATAAATCTTGGCCAACTTTGCACTGGTATAAGTGGTTTTCACTGGGATGAAGTGAGCCACTTTGGTCAAGCGATCAACTACTACCCATATGGAATCATATCCTGCTTTAGTCCTGGGCAATACGGTGATAAAGTCCATGCCAAGTTTATCCCACTTCCATTTGGGTATCAGCATAGGCTGTAATAATCCTGCTGGCTTTTGATGTTCTGCCTTCACTCGCTGACATACATCGCATACGGCTACATACTCGGCAATATCCTTCTTCATACCGGTCCACCAGAAATGTTCCTTCAAATCCAGATACATCTTGGTGTTTCTGGGGTGTATCGAGTATGGTGAATCATGAGCCTCTTGAAGTATTAACCTCCTGATCTCCTGGTTATTGGGCACATAAACTTGGTCCTCAAACCATAGGGTATCGTGCTCATCTTCACGAAAACCTTTGGCCTTTCCTTTTCTCATCTTCTCCTTTATCTCGGCAATCGCCTTGTCATCCTTCTGAGCTTCCCGAACCTTGTCCAGCAATGTCGACTAGACCTCCATTGTTGCAACGAATCCTCTAGGAACCATCTCCAATCGAAGTTCCATGATATTCTCTGCTAACTCCTTCGTCAATCCCTTACTTTCAAGGATATTAGCATAACTCTTCCTGCTCAAGGCGTCTGCTACAACATTGGCCTTCCCTGGGTGATAGTGTAGCTTCATATCATAATCCTTTATAAGCTCCAACCATATCCTCTGTCTAAGGTTCAGTTCCTTCTGGGTGAAGATGTACTTCAAACTCTTATGGTCCGTGTATACATCACATCGGTTTCCAATAAGGTAATGCCTCCAAGTCTTTAATGCATGCACTACGGCTGCTAACTCCAAATCATGCGTGGCATAGTTCAACTCATGAGGTTTTAGTTGTCGTGAAGCATACGAAACAACTCTTCCATCCTGCATAAGTACACATCCAAGTCCTAAGCGAGAGGCGTCGCAATACACTTGGAATTCCTTATGCATATCCGGCAGTGTTAGTACTGGCGCTATAGTCAACCGTTCCTTCAACTCCTAGAAACTTGCCTCGCAATCTTCTGTCCATTTAAACTTAGTATCCTTCTTTAACAGTTCAGTCATTGGCTTTCCAATCTTGGAAATGTTCTCAATGAATCTCCGATAGTAACCTGCCAGTCCAAGGAAACTGCGGATCTCGCTAACTGAGGTGGGTGCCAACCATTCAGTGACTGACTGAATTTTGCTGGGGTCTACTGCTATACCTTCTCCTGATATAACATGTCCAAGGAATCCGACTTCCTTCAACCAAAACTCGCATTTGCTAAACTTAGCATACAACTGGTGTTCCCTGAGTTTCTCGAGAACTAAGCGCAAATGCTCCTTGTGCTCCTCCTCGTTCTTCGAGTATACCATAATATCATCAATAAACACCACAACAAACTTGTCCAAATACTCCATGAACACCTTGTTCATCATGCTCATGGAATAAGCAGGGGCATTAGTCAGTCCAAATGACATGACCGTGTACTCGTATAATCCATACCGCGTCGTGAACGCTGTCTTTGGTATATCCTTCTCACGTATCTTCAACTGATGGTATCCTGATCGCAGATCGATCTTCGAGAACACCTTAGCTCCTTGTAACTGATCAAACAGATCGTTGATCATCGGCAGTGGGTACCTGTTCTTAATCGTGACCTCATTCAAGGCTCGATAATAAACAACCATCCTTAGGGATTTGTCCTTCTTCTCAACCAAAAGCACAGGGGCTCCCCAAGGTGATGAACTTCTTCGAATGTATCCTTTTTCCAATAACTCCTTGATCTGTTTCTTAATTTCCTCCAGATCATTCGCGGGCATCCGATAGGGTCTCTTGGATATTGGTCATGTTCCTGGCAACAGCTCTATCAAAAACTCAATGTCTCTATCCGGTGGCATGCCTGGTAACTCCTCTGGAAAAACATTTGGATAATCCTATACTACAGGCACTTCCTCCTGAACAACTCCCGTAAGGGCATTCACTTGGCTCCTCCTAGGCACATGCCTAGACACATACTTAATCCTTTTTCCCTCCAGGGTGGTAAGATAAATCGACTTACTAGCACAGTCAATACTCCCTCCAAACTTTGACATCCAGTCCATACCTAATATCACATCCAATCCTTGTGACTCCAAGATAATTAGGTCGGACGGAAAAACATGTGTGACAATGGTTAAGGGTACCTGGTCGCACCATCGGCTAGCCATGTATTCTGCTCCGGGTGAGCTTACTAACAGAGGGGTCCTAAGGGTTTGGGTTGGTAGTTTAAACTTATCCACATATCCCCTTGATATATATGAATGCGATGCACCAGTATCAAAAAGAACAAGAGCGATAAATGACTTAACCAAAAACTTACCTATTACCGTGTCCGACTGCTCTTCAACCTCCTCCACGTTAACGTGGTTCACTTGTCCTTTGTTGAATGGATTAGGCTTCTTCCCCGCGCTCCCATTTCCATTTCCATTCTTTCCTTCAGGGCACTCCGTGGCGTAGTGTCCAATCTTCCCACACTTGAAGCAAGTAACGTGACTTAGGTCTCTTTTGGTGGGTGTGGCTGGATTGAGGCGGTTCTGGTTATGGTTGGTTCCGTTCCCATTCCCATTCTTAGAACCATTGTGGTTATGTGATCCTCCTCCAGTGTGGTTGTGACCTCCATGTTTATGAACAAGTCCTCCCAAATTCGGGGTTAGGCGAGGCTTCTGCTAAGCTCCTGAGTTATACTTCCCCTGTCCATACTTCCTCTTGCGGCTCTCAATCTGCTGCTGCTTCCCTTCAATCATAAGAGCCTTATCTACCAACTCCTGGTAGTTGTTGAAGGTTTCTACCATCAACTGCATGCTCATCTCATCGTTCATCCCTTCCATAAACTTCTCCTGCTTCGCAGCATCTGTGGCCACATCATCAGGGGCAGAGTGTGATAACTTGCTAAACTCATCCACGTACTGAGCCACAGTACGGTTCCCCTGACGTAGGTTGCAGAACTCCCGCTCTTCATCTACATAGCTCCAGTTGAGACATGGGCCGTGCGGAAAGCTTGCTGAAACTGGTCCCAAGTGACGTTGGCTATGGGAAAAGTGGCTGTGAAATTCTCCCACCATGATGCTGCTGGTCCATCCAACGATGTGCGGCAAAGCGCACCCTCTCAGCATCAGTGCAACCTGCGGTGGTCAACTCCCTTCCAATACAACGTAGCCAATCATCAGCAACTATTGGCTCGGTGCTACTGGAAAACACCGGCGGTTGTAACCTTAGAAAACGGGCTAGGTTGTCCACTGGCGGCGGGTTGTTGTTGTTGTTGTTGCCCTGGTTCTGAACTAGCAATTGCATCAAAGTATTCTGCTGCTGGATCAACTGGGTGAGCTCCGATGGTAAAGCAAAACCGGTGTCACGTCTCGGAGGCATCTGATGGGTTTAGATGGAAGAGATCAGAATAGAAAAGGGGTCTAATGAGAAAATACTACCCATATGCACATGAGACAAACACAAACATTTCACTCAATCAATCAAGCAAGGGCATACAAACGGTCTAGGACTATCGCAAAGTGCTCATCCATTACTAATTACATGGGGGAATACTACTAATATTTGGTGGTCATCTAGAAATTTTGATCGGTGGAAGACTCCATGATGTCTGCTCCAGCTTCGTCTTCAAAATCATCATCACTAGGATTGGAATCGGTGTCGTCGATGATGATGTAGTCCTCGAGGCGTATTTCCTTGGGTTCTTCTTCTTCGTCTTCTTCCACTGGTGCCGGTCCTCCCATGAATACTCCGATCTTCTTGACTAAGTCGTCATTCTTCTCCAGTAGTGTCTTGATTTCCTCCTCATATCCATCGCATGTAAACTTGAGTTCTTCCTCCAACTCGATGATTCTATTCTTCGCCTTCTTCAAGTCCATCATGTCCGCGCACATCTGGTTCTCCTGGCGTCGAATGTGCTGGTTTAACTCCTGGATGAAAGTTGCAATGGATCTATCCTTCCGGGTGCTGATTACTTCCCATTGCTCATCTCGGCGCCCACATATTTGGTAGATAGTGTCCTTAAGCTCCCTGTTGTAGACCTCTCCAATGCGTCCCATGGTAATGTGGGCTGCGATGCTCTTGCCTAGACTCCAGGTGGGTGCTTCAAAAGAAAACTCTATGGGTTTAGAAGTTGGTGGGAACGTCCTTCCTGGAACTTGTACTTGAACCATCCAGCGCTCCTCTTCAGGTAAAGTGGCGTTGTACGTCCCGGTGAAGCTTGGTATTCCAATGTTCAAGTACCTAGTGACTTCCTTCAAGTGGCGTCCAAAAGGTGTGTCTTCATCCGGTTGTGCAACTTGTTCTTCATCTCCGCCATCCTAAAGAGTAGAAAATGGAGAGGAGTCAGAAATGAGTAGAGAAGTGTGACCTAGGGTTTATCTTAGTGGTCATGTCCTACACTCAGCGTGTGCTCTGATACCATCTTGTAGCGACCCGACCTCAGATGGTCAAGTCTCTGTGCTTCAGTGTCATCCCTGGGTCGGTAATGCTGACACACAGTACTCGGAGGATTTATAACAGAGTGGCAATCACACACTTATTACATCGAATGTCTCAAAAGAGAACTTATTACAATAATATGGCTTAAGGTCATCTAATACGATAACAGCGGAAGGCTTGGAAGATAAAGTGAGTCCATCAACTCCAATGGCATAGCTGAGCTGCACGGCAACGACCTAACGAACCTTACTCCTCGTCTGAAAAGTCTGCAACATAATATGTTGCAGCCCGAAAACGGGTCAGCACATGGAATATGCTGGCAAAGTAACACAGTAGAGCAAGAACAGAATAATGCTATCACTATATGCATATTTGGCTGGTGGAAAGCTCTATGGTTACAGTTTTGTGAAAAGCCAATTTTTCCCTACAACAAAGGAATAGATTTTAATTTAACTATCATGGTAGTTGAAACATCATTGAGAAGGTTCCTCCAACTCAATCCCAATTAAAGTGGTTAACAACCCAATAGTATTAATTAAGAGTGATGAGATACATGTGATAACCCAAATACTAGATACTCAAGAATTGTCCATAACTGGGGACACGGCTAACCATGATTAGATTATACACTCTACAGAGGTTTGCGCACTTTTCCCCACAAGACTCGATCGCCTCCGTTGGATTTCTCGCACTACAAGGTGTTTGAGAAACGGATGACCGAGACATAGTCTTTCAGAAACATTAACTCTCTACTCCGGACAGACCATACCAAACCTACATCCCACTACCTGCTGATCTGCCTCTTCAAGAGCTTCACGTAACTTACTCAACTATGCTAGAGCCCATAATAGCTTGTGGATGCACACAGATGTTTCTAGCATGAATCATCTCAGTTCCCTTTGAGCCTGGGTGGCGGTCCATAGGAAGATCACACGGGTACTCCAGGATTTCCAAAAAATACAGACAACACTGGGTACTCTAGGTGCCTCAATCCACCTAGATGTTAATTTTCTGTTTCTTTGGATGATATGATGGGTCAATCATTTGCTTCATTAGTTCCAACAGTGGCAGCTGCGGAATCTGCTATTGGATTAGCCATTTTCGTTATTACTTTTCGAGTCCGAGGGACTATTGTTGTCGAATCTATAAATTGCATTGAAGGTTAACCTTCCTTGTCTCTAGGTGCCATCCTTTCTCCTGCATTTTCGGGCACATAAGCATAGCTCCAACCACTGTTCATGCTTAGCAAATGTTGTAATGAGGGTGCTGAATGTATACGGATCTGGCGCAAGATCTCTGTCTGCCTTTTCTTTCAGCTCTCCATTACAGATGGACAAATATTCTTATCTGCGGATCTATTCAATTCCGGAATTCGACCCGCTATTAATGTGGGTATTTCTGTTTCCAGAGTAGGATCCGCGGCTCAAATTAAAGCCATGAAACAAGTAGCTGGCAAATCAAAATTGGAACTAGCGCAATTCGCAGAGTTACAAGCCTTTGCACAATTTGCCTCTGCTCTCGATAAAACAAGTCAGAATCAAATGGCAAGTCCTCGGGAAATAACTCCGATGGGCAGAAAAAGGAAGGCGTTAAGTTGCCACCTTAAGTTGAACCATTAATTAACAAACTCACATCTGTCATGGATTTCACTCAAACCCAAACCACGTCTACGAGCATAGCATAGCATAGCAATATAAGCAACGCGTAGAAGTAACTCCCAAGGGTTTGAATGTAACAAGGTAATAGGTTCTACATCAACAACTACTTCCCAACCCACATGTTAATGACATCCTAATCATGCAATGTTGAGGATTGGAACTAATGCATAAAAACTGGGTGATAAAGGGTATGATCAAAGTGTTACTTGCCTTGCTGACGATCTGCAAAACCTAGAGACTCGTAATAGCACGCTTCGCACTCCGGGTGTTCTATCACAAACAAACAATAACATACATAAGCAACAAGCAAAGATGCGCAAGCAAAACTCAAATAAAAGAGTCTGACCAGAAGATTCAACTTAAGAACTTCGGTTCGCAAAAAGAATCAAAACAAACGGAGCAACGAAACTCAAACGGTGAAAGAAACAAGATCCGTTTACTAATCTGGACCTATGTCAAATTTTATAGTAGCAAAAACTTGTTCAAGTTGATTAAACAGAAAGAGGGTCTCGAGACGAAGATCTAGGCGCTTGAATCGCCTGATTCCGACTAACGAGCGAAAAGATAAACAGAAACTAAGATCGGATCAGAAATCGCGATCAGAAAAATCGTGGAATAAATCCGATAAAAGAAAACTGACGAACAGACTAATGAACGAGCGCTCGTTAGCTGTAACTAATGGGCGAAAACCATTCATTAAAACGAACGTTCGGACGAACGTCCGCTAAACAGGAAAACCGAAAAAAAAGAAAAACCGGCGATCCGAAAAAAACGGATCTAGGGTTTCTAAAAAAACGAACGGTTTTAGAAAAAACGGTGGCTCGGATTTGGGTGCGGTACCTCCGCCGAGGGGCTCCGGCGAGGCGAGGGCAGCGGGGCGGCGGCTTGCGGGGCTGCGGCGGCAAGCGGCGGCGGCGGGGCTGCGGCGGCGGGGCTGGCGGCGGCGGTGGTGTGGTGTTGGGGCTCGGGGGCGAGCGTATATAAAGGGCGGGGGCGGCGCGACTTGGAGGAGGGGGCAAGGCACGGCGGCAGGCGGAGGCAGAGTCCGACTCGGACTCCGGTCCGAGCAACGGCGGCGGCGGCGGCCTGGCTCAGCTGGGCCTTAGGCCCAGTCGGGCGCGGGAATTTTTTTTTAAATAATTTCGCCGACCGAAATAAAATCCTAAAAAAATCTAAAAATGCCAAAATAAATTTTCATCATCTAAATAAAATATTTAGAACGAGATGAACATTTTCTTGGCCCTAAAATGCAACTTTGAAAACGTGCAATTTTTCTAATGCAAACAAAATTGCAATAAAATCCAAATAAAACAAATATTTGATTTTAATATTTTTCCTCCTATATTTCAATTATCTTGGAGAAGTCATATTATCTCCTCTCATATATTTTAATATGAAATATTTTCGGAGAGAAAAATAATTAAAACCAAAATCCTCGTTTCAGATTTGATAAAAATCAAATATGAAAACCGGGGAAATCCCCAACTCTCTCCGAGGGTCCTTGAGTTGCTTAGGCTTTCAAGGATCGCGAGACGAAATGCAAATAAAATATGACATGCATGGATGAGTATGTATAACATTCCAAATTGAAAATTTGGGATGTTACACGTTTGATAGCACAGAAGGTGTTCCTCCGGTATTTGGGAGTTTCATAATCTCATAGTCACAGGAACATGTATAAATCATGAAGAAAGCAATAGCAATAAACTAAATGGTCATAGTGCTAAGCTAATGAATTGTTCTAGTCCATCACATCATTCTTCTAATGATGTGATCCCGTTCATCAAATGATAACACATGTCTATGGTCAAGAAACTTAACCATCTTTGATTAACGAGCTAGTCAAGTAGAGGCATACTAGGGACACTCTGTTTTGTCTATGTACTCACACATGTACTAAGTTTCCGGTTAATACAATTCTAGTAGGAATAATATACATTTATCATGATATAAGGAAATATAAATAACAACTTTATTATTGCCTCTAGCGCATATTTCCTTCAGAATATTCTTGGGATGATTGCAACGGCTTCCCACAATGAAGGGATTTGCAAGTACATATTTTATCACTACTTAAAAGGTAAATTGTCCGGAAGTGTAAAATGTAATGGCAGTATGTGTACCTACCGGTAGATCACCTACCGTTCCTCTTTGCACCAAGATCAGTGCAATGACATGTGGTATAAAGGTGCCAAACATTTTTGCTGCATATATACAATGAAATACACACTCATAGGGGTCAACGATGACAACCTTTTGTCACGTAAGAGAGTGAGAGAGAAGAGAAGAACGGTTGTGCATTCTGACAAGATTCTCTCTCTCAAACTTGCATTTTATTTTGAACGACTCATAACTTTTGAATCAAATTTCCGTTTCTATTTCATGTGCGACGAGACCTTTAAAATAAGATCAATCTTGAATATATTTTAAACAAGTTTCAAAAATATGATCTCACCCATTTTTTAAGCAAAATATTTCACTCATTTCAAACAAATTAGTAAATGCGTACGTGCAACGCACGTTGATATTAGGAAGAAAATTAATTGCACATTGATATTGGGTAGGATATCAATTACAAGTTAATATGTGATTAGCACATATGTTTATATTTGGTATGATATTAGTTGCATGCTAAACACGTTGACTGCTGACCATTGGAGCAATCTAAGTCGTTGAATTGACATAGTTTGATGGCCTAGATTAACTGGAAGAACGCCCGTGCGTTGCAACGGGGCCACATTAACTTTAAGAGTTCAATATTAATCATGTTAATATTATATTTAATATTCTCATACATATCAAGTGACATTGGCGAACTTTTTTACCATCAAATCCTCACACACACTCTCTCTCCCTCCCTCCTCCTCACTCTCTCTCCCCCTTGGTATGTCTCCATCGTATCTACTTTTCTAAATACTTTTAACCTTGTTTTGGACTCTAACTTGCATGATTTGAATGGAACTAACCCGGACTGACGCTGTTTTCAGCAGAATTGCCATGGTGTTATTTCTATGCAAAAATAAAAGTTCTCGGAATGACCTGAAACTTCACGGAGAAATTTTTTGGAATATATGAAAAATACTGGCCAAAGAATCAACATAAGGGGCCCCACACCCTATCCACGAGGGTGGGGGCACGCCCCCTGTCTCATGGGCCCCATGATGCTCCACCGACCTCAACTCCAACTCTATATATTCACGTTCGGGCAGAAAAAATCGAGGAGAAGGATTCATCGTGTTTTACGACACGGAGCCACCGCCAAGCCCTAATCTCTCTCGGGAGGGCTGATCTGGAGTCCGTTCGGGGCTCTACAGAGGGGAATCCGTCACCATCGTCATCATCAACCTTCCTCCATCACCACTCACCGCCGTGCATGAGTAATTCCACCGCAGGCTTGCTGGACGGTGATGGGTTGGATGAGATTTATCATGTAATCGAGTTAGTTTTGTTAGGGTTTGATCCCTAGTATCCATTATGTTCTGAGATTGATGTTGCTATGACTTTGCTATGCTTAATGCTTGTCACTAGGGCCCGAGTGCCATGATTTCAAATCTGAACCTATTATGTTTTCATGAATATATGTGAGTTCTTGATCCTATTTTGCAAGTCAATAGTCACCTACTATGTGTTATGATCCGTTAACCCCGAAGTGACAATAACCGGGACAATTACCGGTGATGACTATAGTTTGAGGAGTTCATGTATTCACTAAGTGCTAATGCTTTGTTCCGGTACTCTATTAAAAGGAGGCCTTAATATCCCTTAGTTTCCAATAGGACCCCGCTGCCACGGGAGGGTAGGACAAAAGATGGCATGCAAGTTCTTTTCCATAAGCACGTATGACTATATTCAGAATACATGCCTACATTACATTGATGAAAGGGAGCTAGTTCTGTGTCACCCTATGTTATAACTGTTGCATGAGGAGTCGCATCTAACATAAATATCCATCACTGATCCATTGCGTACGAGCTTTTCACATATTGATCTTTGCTTAGTTACTTTACCGTTGCCACTGTTACAATTACTAAAAAACTGCTACTGTTACTTTTGCCATCGTTACCGCTACTTCCATATTACTTTGCTACTAAATACTTTGCTGCAGATATTAAGTATTTCAGGTGTGGTTGAATTGACAACTCAACTGTTAATACTTGAGAATATTCTTTGGCTCCCCTTGTATCGAATCAATAAATTTGGGTTGAATACTCTACCCTCGAAAACTGTTGTGATCCCCTATACTTGTGGGTTATCAAGACTATTTTCTGGCGCCGTTGCCGGGGAGCATAGCTCTATTCTTTGAGTCACTTGGGATTTATATCTTTTGATCACTATGAGGAACTTGAAAGATGAAAGAACCAAGATTTTTCCCTCAACTACGAGGGGAGGTAAGGAACTGCCATCTAGCTCTGCACTTGATTCACCTTCTGTTTTGAGTAAACTTGCGACACCTACTCCTGCTATTTATTCTAATATGTCGCATGTTATTGATGATGCCACTTCTGCTATGCATGATGCTTATGATGAAACTACTTATATGCTTGATAATACTGTGCCATTAGGTGAATTTCTTGATGAACAACTTGCTAGGGTTAGAGAGATGAAATTATTGAAACTGATAATATTGATGAAAGTGATGATGAAGATTCTCCCCCTAGATATGAATTGCCTGTTGTGCCTGAGGGTTATGTTATGGATGAAGAAACTGCTAGAGACTTTTTAGCTTGCAATGATAGATATGATCTTAAGAAACTGTTAGCTAAGCTGAAAGAAAAGTCTTTGAATGCTAGAATGAAATATGACCCTGCTTTTGCTACTTCACCTATCTGTATTTCCGATAAGGATTATGATTTCTCTGTCGATCCTGAGTTAATTACTTTGGTTGAATATGATCCTTTTTATGGCTATGAATCTGAAACTGTTGTGGCACATCTTACTAAATTAAATGATATAGCCACCCCGTTCACTAATGACGAGAAAACTCGTTATTACTTTATCCTTAAGTTGTTTCCGTTCTCATTAAAGGGTGATGCTAAAACATGGTTTAATTCTCTTGATCCTGGTTGTGTGCGTAGTCCCCAGGATATGATTTATTACTTCTCTGCTAAATATTTCCCCGCACATAAGAAACAAGCGGCCTTAAGGGAAATATATAATTTTGTGCAAATTGAAGAAGAGAGTCTCCCACAAGCTTGGGGGAGGCTTCTTCGATTACTTAATGCTTTTCCTGATCATCCTCTCAAGAAAAATGAAATACTTGATATCTTTTATAATGGACTAACCGATGCTTCCAGAGACTACCTGGATAGTTGTGCTGGTTGTGTTTTCTGGGAAAGAAGTGTTGATCAAGCTGAATTGCTATTGAATAGTATGTTGAGTAATGAAGATGATTGGACACTTCCTGAACTAACTCCTAAGCCAGCCCTGAAGAAAAGGGGTATTCTATTTCTCAGCCTGAAGATATGCAAGAGGCAAAGAAATCTATGAAAGAAAAAGGTATTAAAGCTGAAGATGTTAAGAATTTACCACCTATTGAAGAAATACATGGTCTTGATAGGCCGACACAGGTAGTAAAGGTAAATTCTCTCTGTAGATTTGATAAGGGTGAAATCCCATCTACTAAGTTTGCTAGCCAATGCTTGGATGAGTTTGATAATTTTATGGTTAAACAAGAAGACTTCAATGCTTATGTTGGTAGATAATTGAAACGCAATGCTTATATGATTGAACACTTGAGTGATTATATGTCTAGAGTTAAAGGTGAACTTAAACTTATTGGTAAACATGATTCTATGGTTACCACTCAAGTAGAACAAGTCCTTAAAGCTCAAAATGAATTGCTCAATGAATTAGATAATAAGAAAAATGAAAATGTTGTTAGAGTTGTGACTAGAGGGGGTAAAATGACTCAGGAACCTTTGTATCCTGAGGGCCACCCTAAGAGAGTTGAGCAAGATTCTCAGAGAACTAATGTTGATGCACCTAGTTCTTCTAAGGAGAAGAAAAAGAAAAACAATAGGACTTTGCATGCTTCTAGTGAACCTGTTGTTGACACACCTGATAAACCCAATGATATTTCTATTTCTGATGCTGAAACACAATCTGGTAATGAACATGAACCTAGTGATAATATTAATGATGATGTTCATGTTGATGCTCAACCTAGCAATAACAATGATGTAGATATTGAACCTGATGTTGATCTTGATAACCCACAATCAAAGAATCAACGTTATGATAAGAGAGACTTCGTTGCTAGGAAGCATGGTAAAGAAAGAGAACCATGGGTTCATAAACCCATGCCTTTTCCTCCTAAACCATCCAAGAAAAAGGATGATGAGGATTTTGAGCACTTTGTTGAAATGATTAGACCTATCTTTTTGCATATGCGTTTGACTGATATGCTTAAAATGAATCCTTATGCTAAGTATATGAAAGATATTGTCACAAATAAAAGAAAGATACTGGAAGCTGAAATTTCCACCATGCTTGCTAATTATACTTTTAAGGGTGGAATACCAAAGAAACTAGGAGATCCGGGAGTACCAACTATACCATGCTCCATTAAAAGAAACTATGTTAAAACTGCTTTATGTGATCTTGGAGCCGGTGTTAGTGTTATGCCTCTCTCTTTATATCGTAGACTTGATTTGAATAAGTTGACACCTACTGAAATATCTTTGCAAATGGCTGATAAATCAACTGCTATACCTGTCGGTATTTGTGAGGATGTGCCTGTTGTGGTTGCAAACGTTACTATTTTAACGGACTTTATTATTCTTGATATTCCCGAGGATGATAGTATGTCTATTATTCTTGGTAGACCCTTTTTGAATACTACAGGGGCTGTTATTGATTGCAACAAAGGCAATGTCACTTTTCATGTTAATGGTAATGAGCATATGGTACACTTTCCGAGGAAACAACTTCAAGTCCACAGTAGCAATTCTATTGGAAAAATTCCAACGATTATTATTGGAGGTTTTGAATTTCCTCTCCCTATTGTCAAGAAGAAATAAGATATTCTTATTGTTGGGGATGTGCATATCCCCGTTGAGGTAACTTAGTGTTATTCAAAAATTCTCCGGTTTCATGTTATTCGGAAAGAATTTGTTAAGAAGACTTGATCAACCTTGTTAGTGGATTCCTTTTGATGAGCATGAGACGGACGAAGTTAGAAAGCACAACTCTCTATACCCTCTTTTTACTTTCTGTTATTTAGATTAAATAAAGCAAAAATAGTATTTTCTGTCTGTTTTCTGAATTATCCTTGCAATAAAAAATACCCCAAAAATAAAAGTTCTCCAAATGTCCTGAAAATTTTAGATGATTTTTTGTAGAATATTTAAGAATTATTGGCACTGAGAACACACCAGGGGGCCACACCACCTGGCCACGAGGGTCCAGGGCGTGCCCACCCCCTGGGTCGCGCCCCCTGCCTCATGGACCCCACGTGGGCCCCCTCCACTTATTCTTGCACCAACACACTTCGTCTTCCTCAAGAAAAAAATCATCCACCAGCTCAAACCCGAGTTCTAGCTCATCTTGCTGCCATTTTCGATCTCCTTGCTCAAAGCTCCATTCACAAAACTGCTTTGGGGGATTGTTCTTCGGTATGTGACTCCTCCAATAGTCCAATTAGTTTTTGTTCTAGTGCTTTATTTATTACAAATTTTTGCTGCTTAGGTGACCCTGTTCTTGAGCTTGCATGCCAAATTTATGTGGTCAAAAGTAGTTTTAATGCATGATATGGCCTCTAGGCACTTGTAGGAGTAGTTGCTATCAATCTTGTTGAGTTTGATTCACTTTTGTTTTGAGTCACTAAAAAATTCAGAAATTTTTCAGAGGAAGAAAATGTTTAGGAAAATATACCAAGGTGGTTCTTCAAGGAAGCAAGGCCCCAAGCTCGCGATACATGCGTCGGACAATGAACTACCAAGGGAAGCTCAAGTGCGGCCTTGCGAATGACCGTCAGAGGAGTTCATGGTCCAGGCAAGCATCAAGGATGAAGTTGACGTGTATGTGTGTAACGCTGATCTTGAGAGCTTCGTGTCAGATAAGTGCCGGCAATACCTCTATCTAACTGGTTCATTTGTGAGAAGGTTTAAATTTACATCCTAACGCAATGCTCACACTGTTTTATTTGATCTGTATGATAAATCATATACCATGGACCTAGAGGATTTTAATAGTGCTTGTAAACACCCGCAGGGGCAATGTCAGTGAACCTCGCAAATCTGAATATAAAGACTTTCTTGCTAGTATTACTATGGGGGAATCTAGGGAGATCACACAAGCTACCATAGGAAGCATTCATTTCCCTTCCGTACATTATTTTTCTCTCTTCGTTGGTAGATTCATTAATGGTAAAGATGAAGCTTGTCACATGTGTGTTCCAGATCTTAGTGTCCTCGAGAGTGTCGTATTAGGTGATAAACAATATAACTTGAGGGCCATTGTTGCACGTAGGTTGCATCACAACAACATAAGTGGAGATTTGTTTGGTGGAATTTATGCAACTCGTGTAGCTAAATATCTTGATATACCCATACGTGGAAATGATATTGAGTTACCTCCTGCTTACCTAGATTATAATGCCATGGTTCGCCATAAGTTTGTTGAGAGGAATCAACAATTCCTCCAGTACCGACTAATCTTTGACACACGACGCACCGTCCATGTTGCCCTCCCTGCTCCTACTTTCTTTGACTTTCAGGCAAAAAGGAGATATGTTATAACCAGGGAGGAGGCGAACAAGTATGAGAGGAGGACGGAGGCAGCTCGCCTCCAAGCTGCAGCTCGTCAGGCAGTAGCTGCTGCATCTCAGTACGACCCCAGCTACAACTTTGGATATCCACCATGCCAGCCGTGGTCATAGACCAACTTAGGCCAAAAGCCTAAGCTTGGGGGAGTACGTATTTCTCACCGACATTACATTCATGTTCACACACTCATGCCAGTTGTCGGTGCTCATACTTTTTCATTGTACTATCCATGCTAGTTTATTTTATTTTCCAGCATTCTTCTTGTGTGTTTGAAAAACCTTAAGAAAAACCAAAAAAATAGTTGTAGCTTTTAGCTAGTTTACTTTTCATGCCTGTAGTAGTAGTAATTAAAAAGAAAACCCAAAAAGATTTCTTGTTCTTCTTTTGCTTGTTGGAAGCTTTCCCGTGTAAATAGCTTTGTTTCTTTTCTTTTCTTTGGGGGTCGAGAGGAGAAGACCATGATGAAAATGTTGAATGGCTCTCATATGCAGTATTGTTGATCTAACAAAGATCCCATATTACCTTGTCTTCTCCCTTGTATTGAATGCTTGCAGATTCCAACTTAGTCCAATGCACGTGCACTATTATTATTATTATCCACACCGTTCGGTTGTGCAAGTGAAAGGCAATAATGACGATATATGATGGACTGTTTGAGATGAGAAAAGCTGGTATGAACTCAACCTATCTTGTTTTTGTAAATATGATTAGTTCATCATTCCTGATTCAGCCTATTATGAATGAAACATGTTTATAATGACAATTGGAGATTATAGTTGCTCATGCCATGCTTAATTAGCTAGGAGTTTATAATGGTTTACCTTGCGTGCCAACATGCTATTAAAATGGTTGTGATGTGGTATGATAGGCTGGTATCCTCCTTTGAATGATTCGAGTGGCTTGACTTGGCACATGTTCACACATGTAGTTGAAACAAAATCAACATAGCCTCCATGATATTTATGTTCATGGTGAATTATATCCTACTCATGCTTGCACTCAGTGTTGATTAATTTTAATGCATGTTCATGACTGTTGTCGCTCTCTAGTTGGTCGCTTCCCAGTCTCTTTCTAGCCTTCACTTGTACTAAGCAGGAATACTGCTTGTGCATCCACTTCCATAAACCCCAAAAATTATTCCATATGAGTCCACCATACCTTCCTATATGCGGTATCTCCCTGCCGTTCCAAGTAAATTTGTATGTGCCAAACACTAAACCTTCAAATGAAATTCTGTTTTATATGCTCGAATAGCTCATGTATCAACTAGGGATGTCTATATCTTCCATGCTAGGTGGGTTATTCTCAAGAGGAGTGGACTCCGCTCCTCATTCACGAGAAAATGGCTGGTAACCGGGATGCCCAGTCCCATGCTTAAATTAAAATAATTGCAAACAAAACTCCCCCAGGATTATTGTTAGTTGGAGGCACCCGTTGTTTCGGACAAGCCATGGATTGATGTTTGTTGGTGGTAGGGGGAGTATAACTTTACCATTCTGTTTGGGAACCGCCTATAATGTGTGTAGCATGGAAGATATCGAGATCTCTCGGTTGTTATGTTGACAATGAAAGTATAGCACTCAAAATATTATTCATCTCTATTTCAAAATAGACCTCTAGCACCTCTACAAATCCCTGCTTCCCTCTGAGAAGGGCCTATCTATTTACTTTTATGTTGAGTCATCATCCTCCTATTAAAAAGCACCAGTTGGAGAGCACCGCTGTCATTTGCATGTATTACTATTAGTTTACATTGAGTATGATTGTGACTGGATCTCTTTTACCATGAATTACAATGTTTAGTCAGTCCTTGATCTTCAGAGGTGCTCTGCATTTATGTTTTGCGGTCTCAAAAAGGGCTAGCGAGATACCATCTTGTTATATCATATTATGATTGTTTTGAGAAAGTGTAGTCATCCGAGATTTACTATTATTGCTCGCTAGTTGATTATGCCATTGATATGAGTAAACATGAGACCTAAATGTTATTGTGAATATGGTTAGTTCATAATCTTTGCTGAAAACTTGAATGTTGGCTTTACATATTTATAACAACAAGATCAAACAGAGTTTGTAAAAGTTTTTCTTTATCACTTTCAGTTTGTCAACGGAATTGCTTGAGGACAAGCAAAGGTTTAAGCTTGGGGGAGTTGATACGTCTCCATCGTATCTACTTTTCCAAACAGTTGTGACCTTGTTTTGGACTCTAACTTGCATGATTTGAATGGAACTAACCCGGACTGAAGCTATTTTCAGCAGAATTGCCATGGTGTTATTTTTGTGCAGAAATAAAAGTTCTCGTAATGACCTGAAACTTCACGGAGAATATTTTTGGAATATATAAAAATACTGGTGGAAGAATCAATGTCAGGGGGGCCCACACCCTGTCCACGAGGGTGGGGGCGCGCCCCCTATCTCGTGGGCCCCCTGATGCTCCACCGACCTCAACTCCAACTCTATATATTCACGTTCGGGGAGAAAAAAATCAAAGAGAAGGATTCATCGCGTTTTATGATACGGAGCCGCCGCCAAGCCCTAATCTCTCTCGGGAGGGCTGATCTGGAGTCCGTTCAGGGCTCCGGAGAGGGGAATCCGTCGCCATCGTCATCATCAACCTTCCTCCATCACCAATTTCATGATGTTCACCGCTGTGCGTGAGTAATTCCATCGTAGGCTTGCTGGACGGTGATGAGTTGGATGAGATTTATCATGTAATCGAGTTAGTTTTGTTAGGGTTTGATCCCTAGTATCCATTATGTTCTGAGATTGATGTTGCTATGGCTTTGCTATGCTTAATGCTTGTCACTAGGGCCCGAGTGCCATGATTTCAAATCTGAACCTATTATGTTTTCATGAATATATGTGAGTTTTTGATCCTATTTTGCAAGTCAATAGTCACCTACTATGTGTTATGATCCGTTAACCCCGAAGTGACAATAATCGGGACAATTACCGGTGATGACTATAGTTTGAGGAGTTCATGTATTCACTAAGTGCTAATGCTTTGTTTCGGTACTCTATTAAAAGGAGGCCTTAATATCCCTTAGTTTCCAATAGGACCCTGCTGCCACGGGAGGGTAGGACAAAAGATGTCACGCAAGTTCTTTTCCATAAGCACGTATGACTATATTCGGAATACATGCCTACATTACATTGATGAACTGGAGCTAGTTCTGTGTCACCTTATGTTATAACTGTTGCATGTCACCTTATGTTATAACTGTTGCATGAGAAATCACATCCGACATAATTATCCATCACTGATCCATTGCCTACGAGCTTTTCACATATTGATCTTTGCTTAGTTACTTTACCGTTGCCACTGTTACAATTACTACAAAACTGCTACTATTACTTTTGCCATCGTTACGGCTACTTCCATATTACTTTGCTACTAAATACTTTGCTGCAGATATTAAGTCTTTCAGGTGCGGTTGAATTGACAACTCAACTGTTAATACTTGAGAATATTCTTTGGCTCCCCTTGTGTCGAATCAATAAATTTGGGTTGAATACTCTACCCTCGAAAATTGTTTTGATCCCCTATACTTGTGGGCTATCACCCCTCTCTCTCTCTCTAACACACACACATATCCATCTTATTGGGTACGGGATGTAGAGGTTAATTGTTTCCTTTGTTTGGAGATTGATTACCATCCGTGAGTTAAGCTGGATACTAAAGAAGAATCTGATTGTGATACGTGAATTGATTGTTGCCTTGTACGTTTGGTTTTGGTATTTGAAGATTGATTACCATCCGTTAGTTGGGTTACCAAAGAAGAAATCAATCACCATATGTGAATTCATTGTGTTACCAAATAAACGTTGGGTTTGTCCGGCCAGTGGGAGGGGGGCGAATAAAAAACCGACGAGAAAAACGATGAAACTGGGAGGTGGGATCGTTACTGCGGGGGAATTGGGAGGTGAGAGGGAGGACGGAAAAAACCAGGGGAGGTGGGACGAAAATTAACCCCGGAGACTACCAACTGAGACATTAGGAGTAGAGATTGGATCTACCCCTTTGGGTCTTTTTATATCGGTATAGATAATTTTACTAAATTCAAAAAAAATTACTCATTTAAAAAAATATACTCACCGTTTCTCTGATTTATCTTAGTTCAAGAAATAATCTCACTCATTCCAAACACTGATTTCAATCATTTAAAAAATGTTTCACTCATTTAAATTGGTTCCACATATTAAGGAAAAGCACTAAAATTAGGTTTTCAAAAACTCACAGTTTCATATATTTGAAATAATCAATTTCATACTCTAAAACAATAAATTTGACAAAATTGATTTCAGTTCTTTCAAACAACATACATCAATCCTTTTGAGAGACAGATTTCACTCATTTCAGAAAATAGATTGCACTCATTTCAATTAACCGAGTTCACTTATTTCAGAAAATTGAGTTCACTTATTTACAAAATTTACTATTCTAAAAAAACTAATTTCACTAGAATAAACTTTCACTCCTTCTCAAAAAATAGGTTTCGCTTATTTAAAAAATCTAACGAAAATCAAAAACAAATTTCACTCATTGGTCTTGGTCTAAGAAGTTCGCCGACTGAAATAGATTGAGTGAACTGAAACGTTGAAAATTAAACATGTTTAAAATGTATCCAAGATTGATCCTGTTCTAAAGGTCTTAGCACCAGTACTTCAAATGTTTAAAAAGGTTTTCAAAACAATTTTTTGATTTAAAAGATATAAATGATTGAAATTGTCAATGAAAAAAAATATGGGGGACTGCTCAACTGTCGGTCAGACTCATGCATGCAAACTGCTCATATGGCATAAAGCTATGAGATCCGGCTTGCCTGCTCCCTTCCCATGTTCCTATCCGTGCTTCCACCTAATCCAACGGCTGTCTTTTTTTTTTTTTTCTAATCTAATCATCTCCCTCCTAATTTTAAGGGGGTGGAGCCGGGCCTTATTTTATTTCAATCAAATCAAGCCACGTATGCGGGAGTACAGATGGGCACACGGGAGGGGAGCAGACAAGTCTCGTCCAAAGTTATGGGCCTTTGGATAGAAATACCAGTGCCACAGATCTGTTAACATAATACACATGGGGGATTGGATACTTGAGTACTTGCATAATTTGATTGGCTGGTAGCTTGTCGGCAGGTACCGTTTTCGCTAGAGATGTCTTTGTGCCCGGAACTGCCAGAGAAAAAGATTTGTGACTTTTGAATAGGTTCAAAGATTAAACGGTCACAGAATGTCCTAGAAACTATAAAACAACACAATGAAGTGGTGGTTCCGGACGATAAAAAAAGAGGCTCGAAAGTACCGGATAAATGCAACATGTCGATAGTACCATAGTAGATAAATGACAACCATGCAAAAATGTCAAAGTAATAACTCGGAGGTAGCGGGTGAATTTGCTCAAAAATATCGAAGCAAACCAAACTGTTCAAAAGTGCTATCGAAAAATGTTACACTCGGACATGCCGAAGCAAACAAAGAAGGTGTTGGGAAGTTTTGTGCTGGTGGATTAGGAAGCCTCTATATTTTTATAGTTGAGAAGAGTTGATCGGCGATATTGTGAAGTCATGCTCAACGACTTGTCTGGTAAGTGGTAACCCCTTCAAGCTGGGGCATGGTCTGAGCCAGGGGGGGGGCTTGCCACTGATCCTCTACACCACATTCTTGAGAAGACCACCTTGCAAGGAAACCTCCAACCCGTTGGTGGTCGTGCTTTCATGATCAGGGCATCCTTTTGTACGGATGATGCCGCTGTTTTTTGGCGCCTATCAAAGTGGACATCAAGTTCTTCACCGACACCCTCATGCGCTTTTGGGAGACCTCCGGGCTGATTACGAATTGCTTCAAAGCTTGGTTGCACCAATTCAATGTGATAATGTGGACCTTGCGGATATCTCAATCCTTCCTGGCGCAACGCTCTACCTTCCCGATTAAGTATCTCGGACTTTCGTTGTCGGTTAAGAGACTGAAGAGGATTCACTTTCAACCTCTCGAGGACAAGATTGCGGCAATACTAAAACCTTAGATGGGAAAGCATGTTGCTTCTCTGGGAAGGACGGTTCTTGTCAAGTCGGTCATCACGGTCATCGCTATCTACTACATGACGGCTCTTAATCTTTAAGTTGAAGTTATGAAAAAGATTGATACCATTAGACATGCTTTCCTTTGGGTTGGGACTGATAAGGTCACAGGAGGTAAATGTAAGACAAATTGGGAGCAAGTGTGCAAGTCCAAGCTTTGGACGACTGACAGACTACAACGCCGTGGGTGCCCTAATTTCCAATTATGCCTCTTTGCAAGCAAGTTCAGGAATCGGGACTCACTTTCTCTTCTGATGCAGATACACTCTCAGAGTCTGGGGCATGCTCAATAGTTGGCTTGGTCTTCATGACGTCCGGCCCACCAACTAGGTGGCCACGGATTCGATTAAAGCTTGGTGGAGACAAAATGCTACGATGGCGACCCAATTGTGTAGGCCGCTTATCTCCTTGATGTTGCTTGTCTCGAAGAAAATTTGAAGGGGCGTAATGCTCGGGTCTTTCGCAACACCACGGTCCCTGTTGGGACTTGGGGTGCTCGTCACCAAGATAAAAGAGGAATGCTCCCTGTGAAATCTTGCGGGTGCTAAGCATTTGTGTAACATAATGCTGCGAAAGTAATGTCATGTATTTTGGTCTCTGGCTTTGAACTCTAAACTTCTCTCTTAATTAATGAAAATTGCAAATCTTTTGCCTGTTCTCAGTTGGTAGTCGGTATTCATGTATTTGCTTTCATGATTGAAAGCTACACCTTTGAAGGTGCAAGTTCATGTGGCATTTGGATTAAAAGTTTGTGTCTAGATAGCTGAAGGGTGCGGCTAGGTCCCAGTATTTAATCAAGTCTCAGTCAAGTAGCATAATATGCAAGAGAGAAAGAAAAAAATCTGAAAAAAAATTGCATGGATCTCATGGATATAATATCGACCGAGACTTAGCAAGCCTGGTAGCTGAAACGCAGATTACCTAGTTGAAATATGTATCCCCAAGAGCAAGAGGCCAAGATTAATAGGTTACCTTCGCCTTTCTGCTTACATGTACGATCATTCATGGCATATATATACACAGGGAGCCACCAGAGCCCGTGACGGGGCGCGACTTCACCGGCGACATGCCTGAGATTGAGTACTCCTCTCGTCTGTAGAAATTATCGGATGTACGGACACTATTTACCAGCTACCCCATCTCTAGAGAAACATAAGAGCGTTTAGATCACTAAAGTAGTTAGTGATCTAAACGCTCTTATGTTTCTTTAACAGAGGGAGTATTTACGCAGTAGCATAATTACATCTGTGCAGAGAACTGGGGCGCACTATCGGTATGCAGCACACTCATCGGTAGCTATAGCTATAGGCTCAGCTAAATCGCCTAGAGGTCGAAGCTGTGGCTGTTGAAATGGAACACGGCGCCGCCGCGGCGAAGGTTCTGCGACCTGCACTCCCTGGCCACGCTGGCCTGCAGCCCCGCCGGCCCGCACACCAGCACGCCGACGTCGGCCGCCGCGCCCCCGGCCCGCTCCGCGAACGCCGCGAATTCCGCTGCAAAGACGATCGTCCGACACCACAAGAGAACCCATCACCACATGGCACATCAACGGATGCTGCAGCTAGTTTAGTTCAAGGATAGGTGCGTTACCATGGAATTTTGGCCGGCACCCGTACCGCGTCGTCCGCAGGGCGGCGAGGCTGGCCGCGGAGGCGTCGGCTCCACCAGCCGCGTTCGTTGTCTGTTCGGCGTCCGCCGTACCGGCACGGGCGTCGACGTCCCACCTGTCGTCCTGCATCCTCCGCTTCTCCGAGAGGTGCCAGAGGAGGACGACGAGCCCGCCGGGGAGCGCGATGCCGGCTGCCATGCACAGCAGGAGGAGGAGGCCCAGGTGCCACCAGGCGTACACGTTGTACCGCTTCACGTAGTACAGCTGCACCAGCACGAACGCCAGGACGGAGCCCAGGGTGGAAGCCGCGAAGTACATGGCCGCCCAGAAGTTGTCCCCGGTGCCCACCAGCCCGGACATGGCCGTCCCGTTCTTGACGAATATGCCGGGGGATTTCTGGTCATCCCCAACAATGCCATCTTCCTGTAAAGCCATTTTGCCATTGCCATGGAATCATTGACGATTTGAAGAGAACTTCCAAATCTTGTAGCCAACTGAAGCACACTGCTTCTCATGGATAAAATGGAGAAGACAATAACTGGATATCTGGATCATGGATCAACAATGGAGTAAATGCTCTTACCAATGGAGGATCGGACTCCTGCGTCACAAAGGCTTGGATGTCCAGATGCAGCTTGTCAGAGACTGATGAGCTGATGGACTGAGCATCGACGGCCAACAGGAGAGATAGCTCCGAGGTCTTCTTAACTGACCATAGAACCAATACATTCTTGGGCGCGCATGGCATACCTTGCTCGACCCTGTGGATTATGTCGC
Source organism: Triticum urartu (assembly GCF_003073215.2). Taxonomy (NCBI): domain Eukaryota; kingdom Viridiplantae; phylum Streptophyta; class Magnoliopsida; order Poales; family Poaceae; genus Triticum; species Triticum urartu. The sequence continues at coordinate 527,457,551 of NC_053023.1, forward strand.
TCAAAATCGCCAAGAATGGCGAGATGCCAATGCCTCCTGCCACCAGGATGAGATTCTCATACCTGAAAGCATACACAAGGCAAACAAAGTCTTCACTTGAACTTTTCCCAATGGTGCCGGATCGCTACCGAAGAAAGACAAACTGAAGAACTTACATCAGGTGGTAGGGTGATTCGTGCCCATATGGCCCTTCGATGGAGGCGGTAATGCGACCTGTTTGCGACTGATCAGAGTCAGAGTCGCTTCTTGTCTTCTGCTCTTGGACATCAGTGATGATGCGCTTCAGTGTGTCAGTCCATGTGCCAAGAACCTTTATGAGGATCGACATGTGGTACCTCCCATCCATGGGGCTGGAGGACACGCTGAATGGGTGCCACTGCAAGAACGACAGCTCACGCACTTGAACAAAGATGAAACTGAGAGCATTGTACCGAAGACCTGCAGAAATCCACACACAATTGTATATGTACTCTCAGTGAGTTTGTAGTGACAGTAACCAAACACTCATGAACATAATGCAGGGAATGAATCTTGATCGACCGAGATTTTGACATACTTGGTGGCTTTGAGAAGACTAGCTCCACCGTTCCGCATGGCCGGCAGGCCGCAGAAACGATGTCTACTTTGGTCCTGGATTGCCAGAACCTCAGGAAGCGGTCCAGCATGAAAAGGAAGACAGCGCCGGCTGAGATGCTGAAGACGAAGTCGCCGACGTGGAGCACCAAGAACACCACGAAGACCACGTATAGCTGATGGGTGTAGAAGAAGAGCTCGAAGAACCTCTTCCGTACCGGGTGAAGCGATGTCACCCACATCAGCAGACCAGCCGCCAAGCTGATCACGCCGGCTAAGTTTGCTATTCCGACTTCTTTCCATTGGATCAGCTATCAAGAAGGCCAAGAGTTCCATTAATAGGTTCTAAGATGGATGGAGAACGCTTACAACAAACATGCTAATATGCCCTCGGTCCAAATTTGCATACTTAACCGTCAAAAACAGATTTGCATACTTTCTTTCAGACATAAAATAGTTTTCAGTCACATATGGCCGGTCTATTATTTTCAGCACATTATGGTCGCTTGTTTGCAGTAACAATATGACAATCACACATGACAAAATTGGCAATAGCAAATTATCACTCTAAATTGTTCTGTATATTTTTTGAACTTACTTCTTCAATTAGGCGCCCCAGGAGGGACCATGAGATCACATAACACAATCCGTGCAGCGTAAAGAGAGCCATTGTGAGATGCCCCAACCAGACATGGTATCTAGTAGCATGCTCAAATGGAATGTCAATAAGCCGGAGAAGAACTGAACCCCTTGAGACAGGCAGGAACAGGAAGATCATGCAAAACAAGCCAACTGATCCGAAACGGAGGCCTATGAGAGCCAGTAACAACTCACTGCAAGGCAAAACTTATACTGTCTTAGAACTGTGTTGAGATGGTAACTAATTTATACTATTATATATGCTATGTTTCAGCAACATCATCAGTCTCAGTAGTAGCATGTCAACTGAGCATTCTGAATCAGTTACAGGACAACAAGGTACCATCAACTCATATCAATATGTATTTGGCATATACAGATCACTAATTTAAGTTACTGCAGATATATCTATATGTTTCATTTTGATTTCCATGTCAACTAAGTGATGGCTCTAAAAATGACTATACAATGATCCATACTCCACCAATCTTTTTCTGAACGTCTCATAACTTCAGTTTCAACCACATAAAACTTTACCCCTACAAGAACTAATACTTGAGGCTTAATAATGTATTGACACCAAGATCTATACCATCTTCATTACTTTAGCCGCGGTGATGAGAATAATATGGTACTATCACTAAATGAAAATATAATTTGGTATTTTTCATGCTCGGTAACTGTAAGGATAAGAACAGGATTAGTCGATCAGTACTGGCATGAAACATTTCTTCACTAACAGGTTTCATAATACAACATACCTGCGAGTAGTTGGGGGCAAGTGCGCTTTGGAGATGAAGCTCACACTGTCTACAACATAATAGGTCATCGAGAAGACAATATAGACGATGAACAAGACGATCCCGATAAACTCAACAGCGGAAACAACACCGAGCGGACCATCAACAAGAACCGGAAAAGTCCAGAGTCGGAAACTCAGTGACCTCAGCTTCTTCTTTCTGGTAGCAAAGAGCAGGTAAATAATTAGCGATGGCAGCATGAGGCAGGCCACTCTTTTGGTGGTTTGGAATTTCTATGGTGTGAGTAAGGGAAAACTATACTACTCCCTCCATTCACAAATAAAATTTGTTTTGGTAACCTTTTTGTGAATCGGATGTATATAGACATGTTTTAGTGTGTTTGGTCACTCATTTCAGTCTATATGTAGTCCATATTGAAATATGCAAAACATGTTATATTTGTGAACAGATGGAGTACTATTTTGTTAGTTCGAGTTTCTATGGTGGTTCAGTTCATCGTGCTGTTTTCATGTCAAAATGAGTAAGCCTGTGCAACTCCTGCAATAACACCTTATACGAGAAACGGACTGCAGCTGCAAGATTTTGCTAATGTATCCAGAGAATCCAGTGCTTGAATAAAAAAGGATACTCTAACTTTTAGTCCAGGTACTGTATCAATTCAGGGAAAGAAAGGGCTCGTCTGAATCAACTCTAAATAAATGAACCGAAAGCACCAAATTGCCGCAAAATTCAGACAAGGAGGAATACTCACTGGACGTGATCACCCGCGAAGGCGAAGATGTACACATATGCCAGAGCTGCAATTAGCAGAATCGGCCCGCTGAAGAATAGAAAAACGGTCCCTGCGAGAGGCGAGAAAGCGAAAGGGGAACCCAATTAGTACGAACGAACCCCTGTCTCCAGAGCGATCACCTACTTTCCCCTGCCTCAACGGAAGGGGAGAAAGAGAAGAGGGAGCAGGAATTCGTGGAGGCCGCGTACCGGTGAGGCCGGTGATCAGGCCCTCCGTGCTGGTGATGTCCGCCCACTTGCGGAACGCCGCCTGCACGGGCGCGGTCGGGTAGAAGAAGATCCCCGCGGCCCAGGTGAGGAACACCGCCCACATGAGGAACTTGAGCACGGACCTGGCCAGCGACGGCAGCACGGCAGGGGAGCCCTTCGCCCCGGCGGCGGCATTGCCGGCGCCCCCGTTCTGCTTCAGGAGCGGCTCCCGTTCTTGGGTCATGGTGGCGGCGAGGGGGGGTGAAAGAAGGAGTGAACCGGCGGGAGGGAGGTCTGGCTGTGGCCTGTGGGTCTCTCTGTGCCGGGACCCGCCGCTTTATACGGTCCAGAACTCGGCGTACGAGGGTCTCGCTGGTAACGGCGACTGCGACGGACGGGTTGCGGGGTTGGGGTGGGAGGGTGCAGCAAGCATGCATACGCGACGCCTGCGCCATGGATAAAAATATTTTTTCTTCAGGCGTGAATACAGAATACTAGATATATATTGCTAGTTGCTGGTCGTTGTTAATGGCGACGGCGATCGACGGATGGCGGCCGGGAGGATGAAACCGATGCGTCTTTCACCCTGCTGCTCAGGTGGTCACGTCCAACGTCGGTGTGGACAAGCGGCGAGCCACACAGCCAGCGTGTGTGCCAGAACAGAGTTGGATAACCGGAAGGGGAAGATAAACATGGTATATCCTGGAAGAAGAAGAAAAAGGCATACAGTAAGATAATCATAGGCGGGTGCAGTTTCAGAGATCCAACCGTTTTTTTTTCTGGATAAGATGTACACTCTTCTTTTTTTCAAATAGGTAAACATTTGATGTTGATTCATCATCCAGAAAAAAGAAGAACATTTCCAGTTGATGAATACTTCTATAGAGAAGTGACCTTTAAAATGTGGTCTGTGACGAGAACGAGCTGTGACGAGATGGTTGGGGTTGGCAGTGGCCACCCAACCCGCCCAAGATTGATCCCAGGGATCAACTTGGGTGTTTCACCCATGGTATTTTTCCCTTGTAGATACCTCACACATTTATTTGTGTGCGTATAGACTATAGCAGTTTTTTTTAACACAGTATAGTTGAAGCCACTCACATATACAAGCATACACTCATCAGCATCTTTTAGAGACTGAGTCAGCACACCATCTTGAGATTGACGAAGTCGTCACATACGTCTTTGTAGTCGACGGGAACGTCTCTGTCGGTGTCAAAACCGACGAATCTCGGATAGGGGGTCCCGAACTGTGCGTCTAGGTCGGATGGTAACATGAGGCAGGGGACACGATGTTTTACCCAGATTCGGGCCCTCTTTATGAAGGTAAAATCCTACGTCCTGCTTGATTAATATTGATGATATGGGTAGTACAAGAGTAGATCTACCACGAGATTAGAGAGGCTAAACCCTAGAAGCTAGCCTATGGTATGATTGTCGTTCGTCTTACGGACTAAAACTCTCCGGTTTATATAGACACCGGAGAGGGCTAGGGTTACACAGAGTCGGTTACAATGGTAGGAGATCTACATATCCGTATCGCCAAGCTTGCCTTCCACGCCAAGGAAAGTCCCTTCCGGACACGGGACGAAGTCTTCAATCTTCTATCTTCATAGTCCAGGAGTCCAGTCGAAGGTATAGTCCGGCCATCTGGACACCCTCTAATCCAGGACTCCCTTAGTAGCCCCTGAACCAGGCTTCAATGATGACGAGTCCGGCGCGCAGATTGTCTTCGGCATTGTAAGGCGGGTTCCTCCTCCAAGTACTTCATAGAAGATTTTGAACACAAAGGTAGTGTCCGGCTCTGCAAAATAAGTTTCCACATATTGCCATCGAGAGAATAATATTTACACAAATCTAATCTGCTGACGTATTCCATAGCGTGACATCACACCACGGCCAAGTCTTTATTCGAATCGTTTTACTGTCCCACCTCAGCGCGTTTAGCGAGGCGGTTTCCTTGGCACGTCTTGTTAAAGCAGAGATCGTGTCCCCTTATTTCGGGATTCTCATCAATACGGGTGTGGGTAACCCAACCGCGCCATTGACTACGGCGCTTGGGAGATAAGCGAGTTTTACCAGGCTGATGGGGGCGCATAGTCGCGTCCGCCCATATAAGGGGATAAGGATCCACATTTTCATCCACGCCTTCTTCCTCCTTTGCCTATCCACTTCCGCGCACTCGAGCTCCAGCGCCCAAGTCCGCACACCCCACCTCAACCTTCTTCAGTCATGTCCGGAGCGGGAGGCAAGTGGATGGTCTCCTCCGTCACGGAGGGACACATCAAAAGACTGAGGAAGGCCGGATACTTGTCTAACGACATTGCGCACCGGCTTCCCGAAGAGGGGCAGCCCATCCCCACCCCTAGGCCCCATGAGAGGGTGGTGTTCCTCCCCCATTTCCTCCGCGAACTGGGCTTCCCTCTCCACCCATTTGTCTGGGGGCTCATGTTCTACTATGACCTGGATTTCCACGATCTGGCCCCGAATTTTGTCCTCAGCATCTCGGCGTTTATCGTCGTGTGCGAGGCTTTCTTCCGCATCCACCCCCATTTCACCCTATGGCTCAAGACTTTCAATGTCAAGCCGAAGGTGGTGCGCAGCATCCAAGCGGAGGCGCCATGGTGGGCAAGATGCCCAACGTCCTATGGTTCGAGAGCTCCTTCGTGGAGTCCCTAAAGGGGTGGCAGTCGGGGTGGTTTTACATCACCGAGCCGCGCGACCCTGAATGGGTCGCAGCCCCCGAGTTCCGATCCGGACCCCCTACGCGGCTCGCCTCCTGAAAAGAGACGGGCCTGTCGCGGGGTAAAAAAGGAGAGCTGACCGGACTCCAAACATGCGTCCAAACCTTGGTGGATAGGAATCTCAAACTTTTCAATGTAGTCCTGGTTATGCTCATCCGCCGGATCCTCCCGTGTCAACAACGGGCTTTCAACCTGTGGGAATTCGACCCGGCACGGCACCAACCTCTGAGCAGGCTCTTCAACACGACGTACGAAGATGCCTGGAAGATGCTTTTCAAGGGCGCCGAGGCCCCGCGTCCGCTACCGAGGATCGCAGATTCAGCACGCAGTGTCACGCTCGTGCGGTAAGCTATTTTCACCTTTTACAGGGTATTAGTTTTTCATAGTGTGACTCCATGCGGGATCTAAGTTCCCTTACCTTTGACAGGATTGGCAGGAGACGTCCGGACAGATCAACTGTCCGGCTCCTTTGCCCGAAGGCCCAGCGGACGCTCGCTTGGCGAAGCTGCTGGCTCCGGCACCTTACGTGGTGCCGGAGAAGAAGGCCAAGAAGAAGGCCACGGGGACTCGAAAGAGCGCCCGGCGCCAGGAGGTGTCGGATTCACCATCCGACGACTCCAAGGCGCACTCCTCCCATGAAGACGAGGAGGAGGAAGAAGAGACCTCTCCCCCTCCAGCGGGGGGAGGGAAGAAAAGGAAGGCCGCCCCAACCGGGGAGGCCGAAGGGTCCAAGAGGGGGGAAGACCCCTCCTCCGGACTACTCCACCAACGCCGACGACGGCGAAGAGGAGTGGCCGCACAGGGCCAAGCCCCTGGCGAGATCGTAAGTATCCGGATACCCGAGTGATTCATAGTATTCCCCCATTGCACAGCTTTTCCTTACGTCGAACATGATTGTGCAGTCTGCCCAAGGCCGGGCTCGACGAGTCGTCGAGCGTCTCCCTGGATTCGTCGGATGTGAATTCGCTTCCGACGGCTTCCTCCCCCCACCCTACGGACGGCGCTGAGGTGGCATCCCAACAGGTTCGAAGCCAGGAGGAGGTGGTCCTGGAGGCGCCGCAAGGCAACCTCCCGGACTCCAGGCGTAAAGGGGATAGAACCCCCAAAGGCTCCAAGTCCGGCCTTGAGCCAGACACCGCGCCGGAACCTTCAACGGTTCCGGACTCCGGTAGGTAGCCTCCTTCCAAGAGGAGCAAGCCTACCAAGTCGGTGACCTCCGTCCAACTGGAGGCACCGGACAATTTGCTGGAGACGCTTAACGGCGCCTCCATCGACGAGGGGCACCGCACTATTATGAGTGCGGTGATCCAGAAGGTTCAGTCCGCCAAGAGCGGACTGACTGAAGCCTGTGCTAGCCTTCTAACAGGCTTTGAGGTAAGTAAAGAATATGTAAAAATATTACCGCATAGACAGTAGCCCCTGATGCTCTGTTCGGCGTTTGGAAAGAAAAGCCGAATAGAGGATCTAACAATCGCAGGAGTCTAACATAGTCAAGTCAATATGCGTATGCAGGCTTCGCTGCTAGCCTCCGCCGCACTGACTGCAGAGGTGGATACGCTAAAGCAGAACCTCGAGTGGTCCGAGCAAGAGCTCGGCCTAGCCAAGCAGCAGCTCGAGGAGAAGGAAGGTAAGAAATACCTTATTGAAATATGTGAAAGGTGCAATTGCAAAAAGTGACAGGATTAACGCGGCTATTGTAGGGGCCACAACTGAGGTGGAGACCCTTAAGCAAGCGCTGTCCGAGGCCGAAAAGAGGGCGGCCACGGAGCACACCGAGCGGGAGAAGCATGAGATGCAGGTTGGCGAGGTGCGACAAGAGCTCCAGGCTCTCGTGAAAAAAACATGAGAGTTTGGAGCTTGACTCGAAGACGCGAGAGTCTGAGCTCGCGGCGGCCATTGAAGATGGCAAGTCTACCAAGGCCGAAGCCCAGAAGGCCCTCCAGGAGGTTGAGGCAGTAAAAAAGATAGCGGCGGGTAAGGCATTCTTTATGAAAAGCAAGCACGTAAAAGTGAATTACTTGTCACTTACCTGAATCCGGACCTCTCCAGGAGCATTTACAGACTTGCCCCGTAGCATGTCGGATGCCGCCGCCTTCTACCGCGCCGAGGAGGGAAGCTCGACGGAGAAGGTGTTCTGGTCTCAGTATGCTGAGGCCGAACACCCGGTGCCCTTAAGCGACCAGCTGAAGCAGCTGGTCGAGCTCCATAAGGTGGCCGAACAGGCCATGAAGGGCCTCATAGTCCGGCTGTGGCCTGGAGAGGCCATGCTTGGGAGCTACTTCGGGCTGGTGAGGCGGCTGGTGGAGGCCTGTCCAAGGCTCGAAGTCATCAAGCGCTCCGTATGCATCGAGGGTGCCCGTAGGGCGCTTGCCCATGCGAAGGTGCACTGGGGCAAGCTGGATGCTGAGAAGCTTGTGAAGGACGGGCCACCGCCGGGCAAGGAGCATCGCAAGCCCGAGATGTATTATGAGGGCGTTCTGAAGGGCGCCCGCCTTGTGGCGGATGAATGTTCCATGAATGTAATTTTTCAGTGAACTCGCTCGTTTTGTCCTGTGCGCTGAAAACTTGTTCATGTGCGCTAAGCAATGCTTTTTGAATTTAAAATATTACCTTCTGTGCGACCGTTTATCAAGTTTGAGAGATGGCGAGTCGTCGGCTTCTGCCCCCATGGCACGAGTGCTGGGGTGTTCGGGATAAACATGAGCGCTCTTTTTCCCATTCTTGGGTCCTTCGAGGGAGGCGCTCAACACAACGAACAAGGCAATCGGACTATAGTGCTTGAACACTCTCACTTAGCCATAGAATTCTATAATTTTAAATTTCGGCGAAGCCCCTAGTGTTCGGAAAACCGAGTTTGGGGCGCTATCCACGCCTAGGCCAGACAAAGCCGACTCCTCGCTCTAGGCGGCATAAGTCTTTAGGGACTCGAAAACCTCTCGAACAGCGACCAGCTCTCGCCTCATCATGACGGTCAGTTTTAGCTTTCTCTACTGAGGTGCTTAGCCCAGCTCAACTGGGGCACAATCGCAGTAGTTCTCCTAGTGCTACCTTAGCCGATATGACGGAATGTAAGGTACCAAAACATAGGAGCCGGGCAAACCCAACTATTGACTCAAGACATGATTCGGAGCCGATGCATATAATGCTATAAGTTCGGGGTTCCGCACTTGTGAAAGTGTTCGGACTTCTCACACCATATTGTGGGGTAATTAAGCCCCTGGCGTATTGGCCGTACCAAAGTGTACGGGTGCAACATGTCATTAATGAACATATATTCGTAAAAAAAGGTAATGCAATAATAGACGGAAGCTATGCATTGTTTATTTTAAAAAAGCTGCTATTAAAGCAGAACGATACAAATAGTGCGATAAGCAAAAGATGGGACTATCAAATATGTCCTTTCCAGGGGCGAGCTGCGGAATGTTATGCGAAACAGGTATACTGCTCGTTATAGAGACCACCTTAGAGTTTCGTAGTGCGGCGTAGCTTTCTGCTTCCCTGGTTGTATCGTTTGTGCGGCAATTGTACTGCCGGACAAGCCTTCCGAAGAATGGAGTCCTGAAAATAAGAGAAAATTAAGAAATCGGCAGCCCCTAGTGCGGTTTAAGCCATGTTTCGGGCGTGCCGTGATGGTGCCCCTCCCCCTGTGCCCATGGTATTTCCAGAGCGTAGTTATGTACGCGCAACACTGGTTTCGCAAGTTCGCGAGGGCTGGGGTTGGGGCCGCATTGCTACGCTTGCTCTGAACGTGCCGGGCGGTCTTGGTGTAGGTTACTCCGGGCGCGCTTGACGGTGTCCGGACGTTTAATGGCCGGACTAGAGAATTGCCTTGAGAGGCTGCTTTGTACTTCCGCTGCGATAGTCGCCGTATGCTCCTCCGTTCGAAAAGAGCGTTCGGTGTTTCCATTGACCGTGATGACGCCTCGTGGGCCTGGCATCTTGAGCTTGAGGTGTGCGTAGTGTGGCACCGCATTGAATTTGGCAAATGCGGTTCGCCCGAGCAGTGCGTGATAGCCACTGCGGAACGGGACTATGTCGAAGATTAACTCCTTGCTTCGGAAATTATCCGGAGATTCGAAGACCACTTCAAGTGTAACTGAGCTTGTACAGTTGGCTTCTACACCTGGTATGATGCCTTTAAAGGTCGTTCTGGTGGGTTTAATCCTCGAGGGATCGATGCCCATTTTCCGCACTGTATCCTGATAAAGCAGGTTCAGGCTACTGCCGCCATCCATAAGGACTCTAGTGAGGTGAAATCCGTCAATAATTGGGTCTAGAACCAATGCGGTGAATCCGCCATGACGGATACTAGTGGGGTGGTCCCTTCGATCAAAAGTGATCGGGCAGGAAGACCATGGGTTGAACTTTGGGGCGGCTGGCTCCATCGCGTATACGTCCCTTAGCACACGCTTCCGCTCCCTCTTGGGGACGTGGGTTGCATATATCATGTTCACCGTCCGCACTTGTGGGGGAAAACCTTTTTGTCCACTGTTGTTCGGCGGCCGGGGCTCCTCCTCGTCATCGCTATGCAGCCCCTTGTCTCTGCTTTCGGCATTTAACTTGCATGCCTGCTTGAACACCCAACAATCCCTGTTGGTGTGATTGGCTGGTTTTTCGGGGGTGCCATGTATCTGGCATGAGCGGTTGAGTATTCGGTCCAAACTGGACGGGCCCGGAGTATTTCTTTTGAATGGCTTTTTTCGCTGACCGGGTTTAGAGCCTCTGAATCCGGCATTAACTACCATATCCTCAGCATTGTCGCCGTTAATGCGGCGCTTTTGCTTGTTGCGACGCGACCTGCCACTGCTGTCCTTGGTATCCGAATTACCAGGGCTCTTGGTCATGTTATTGCTGCGAGCTAGCCAGCTGTCTTCTCCCGCGCAAAAGCGGGTCATAAGTGTCATGAGGGCTGCCATAGACTTCGGCTTTTCCTGTCCTAGGTGTCGTGCAAGCCACTCGTCATGGATGTTATGCTTGAAGGCTGCTAAGGTCTCTGCGTCCGGACAGTCGACAATTTGATTTTTCTTGGTTAGGAACCGTGTCCAGAATTGTCTGGCAGATTCCTCTGGCTGCTGAATTATGTGGCTTAGGTCATCGGCGTCTGGTGGTCGCATATAAGTGCCCTGGAAATTGTCGAGGAATGCGGCTTCCAGGTCCTCCCAACAACCAATTGATTCTGCTGGCAAGCTGTTAAGCCAATGTCGAGCTGGTCCTTTAAGCTTGAGTGGGAGGTATTTGATGGCGTGTAAGTCATCACCGCGGGCCATGTGGATATGAAGGAGATAGTCCTCGATCCATACCGCAGGATCTGTTGTGCCATCATATGATTCGATGTTCACGGGTTTGAAACCATCGGGGATTTGATGATCCATTACTTCATCTGTGAAGCATAGTGGGTGTGCGGCGCCTCTATACTGGGCTATATCACGACGCAGCTCAAATGAGCTTTGTCTACTATGTTCTGCCCGACCGGATTTACTATATCCGGCGTGACGAGTACCGTCTCGTGTCGTGGGGCGCCCACGTGATCCGTAGATCGATCTTGTTTGCCTTGCCTTGTCCTCCAATATGTCTCGCAGGTCTGGCGCATTTTCCCATGCCTTGGTAGTTTTTGAGCGGCGCCGGGGTGCGACTTGAGTGGAGGGCCGAGAGGCCTCTCTGTCGCGGCCACGGGGTGGCTGGTCGGCCGCATCATGCGCTGGTGATGTAGGTTTAAGTTCCTCCTCCTCTAATTGGGGTGGCAACCTACGCTTTGGGTAGCTCTTGGAGGGGCGTTCGAGTTCATACTCTTTGGCCGCAAGGACTTCAGTCCATCTGTCGGCTAGCAAATCCTGATCAGATCTAAGCTGTTGCTGTTTTTTCTTGAGGCTGTTCGCCGTGGCCATAAGCCTGCGTTTGAAACGCTCTTGTTCGACGGGATCCTCCGACACGACAAATTCGTCATCGTCGAGGCTTGCCTCGTCTTCGGAGGGAGGCATATAATTATCGTCCTCAACCTATCTGTCTGCCGCTCTCTCATGAGGGCTGGCTTCTCTATCCTCCTGTGCTGAATCTTGCTGGAGGTGGTTGTCTTCGGCACTATCCGGGGTGTTATTATCCCCCGTGCCGGAATCACCGTTTTTGTTTTGGCGGGATTTAGAGCGGCGCCGCTGACGCCGGCGCTTAGGCTGCTTCTTGGAGGGGTCATCCTCCGCTGTTCCATCGCCATTGCCTTCTTTTGGGGTGTCCACCATGTATATATCATATGATGAGGTGTCTTTCCAATTCCCTATAGGTGCTGGATCTTGATCATCTCCTGCATCGGCATCCATACTGTCGATGTCTTCGGAGTCGAAGTCAAGCATGTCGGTTAAATCATCGACAGTGGCTACGAAGTGGGTGGTGGGTGGGCTTTGAATTTCTTCATCATCCGCATCCCAACCTTGCCGACTATAGTCCGGTCAGGGCTCTCCTAACAAAGAGAAAGACTTTAGTGAATTCAGAATATCGCCGAAGGGCGAGTACTGAAAGATGTCTGCGGCGGTGAACTCCATGATTGGCGCCCAATCGGGTTCGATCGGTCGGGCGCAGAGGGCTCGGAGTCCGGAGAGGAGTCCGGCTCCTTGGAGTCACGGGCTTCGTAGAGAATAGGGCTGGTGTTCGGCTCAATCGCCGTAGAGATTGCAGCCCCCGAGGCGGTGTCTAACCACCCATCCTCGGTTGGTGTGATCGGCTCCGAGCTAGGGGTCGGAGCGGACACAGGTGCGGCTTCTAGGGCACTGTTCGGCGGTAGAGATAAATCATGGCCATCATGACAGTGCGACGCGCTCGGCTGTGGCTCGAATCCGTCGAAGATCAAGTCTCCGCGGATGTCGACCGTGTAGTTCAAACTTCCCAATCTGACCTGATGGCCAGGGGCGTAGCTTTCGATCTGCTCCAGATGACCAAGCGAATTGGCCCGTAGTGCAAAGCCGCCGAATACGAAGATCTGTCCGGGAGAAAAGTCTCACCCTGGATCGCATCGCTGTTGATGATCGGAGAAGCCATCGGGCCTAAAAGCGACGACACAGAGGAACTCTTAATGAAAGCACCAATGTCGGTGTCAAAACCGGCGGATCTCGGGTAGGGGGTCCCGAACTATGCGTCTAGGTTGGATGGTAACAGGAGGCAGGGGACACGATGTTTTACCCAGGTTCGGGCCCTCTTGATGGAGGTAAAACCCTATGTCCTGCTTGATTAATATTGATGATATGGGTAGTACAAGAGTAGATCTACCACGAGATCATAGAGGCTAAACCCTAGAAGCTAGCCTATGGTATGATTGTCGTTCGTCCTACAGACTAAAACTCTCCGGTTTATATAGACATCGGAGAGGGCCAGGGTTACACAGAGTCGGTTAAAATGGTAGGAGATCTACATATCCGTATCGCCAAGCTTGCCTTCCACGCCAAGGAAAGTCCCTTCCGGACACGGCACGAAGTCTTCAATCTTGTATCTTCATAGTCCAGGAGTCCGGTCGAAGGTATAGTCCGGCCATCCGGACACCCCCTAATCTAGGACCCCCTCGGTCTCCTTTCACTGAATGCACATCGCCGGAAGACTTGGAAAAAGTGCGAGCACCAATGTCAAGTCTAGGACTTGAATTCTGGTGGGCTGGAAATACCACTCTCCTCATAACCATCCAAGCACAGGTTGGTTCGCGGGTGTATGTAGTGTTGTGCATGCGTGTGATGTGTGTGTTGTGCGGTTGTACTAGTCTACGGCCTGTATAGGTGTAAATGAGGCTCAAAGAAACATGTAGTTTGTGACACTTTTTGTCTTGTTTTAAGGGTGTATTTGGATTGTGGCCAAAGTGTATCCTACCAAATTTTGGTCATGACCCAAAGATTGATCTTTGCTTGGATGGTTGCCAATTTTTTGGCATGCCAATGAACTCTACCAACTCTAGTTCATTTTACTTGCCAATGTTGTCCAAATCAAGGGCAACCAAAACCCAAACCAAAATTTTGGCTAGCCAATGCTTTGGAAGGGCAATCTTGGACACAAACCAAACACATCCTAACAGAAAGTTCTACAAACTACCTCACTTAAGCAAGTTGCTTCCATTTTTACCCCTTCTAAGAATTTGCTCCGGTCTATCAGGTGGGACCCACTAACAGACTGGTGCGGCGTGTGGATTCAGATGCCAGATTCACTGGGGTCTTACGATCAACGCCACTTTTTAGACCAATGATGGGGTGCAAGGTGAGCTTTAAGTCCGACTAGTTGCCGCTACTAGGGCCGAGCAGTTTTGTTTTACACACGGGGTATTGTGGAGAGGTAGGGGCTAGTCATCGCATGAGCGTGGTTGCCAGTGAAAATGTGAGCATGGTTATGCAACGTGGCCCCCTTCCACTTCCTTTGACTCGACCTCTTCGTGCATCGTGTGTCCATGTAAACCATTAAAACAACCATAGTGTCAATCGCACGCACATCAACCTCAGTTCTCGTCACCGCTTCCTCTGTAGCCCTTTTGCCTCTAGCGTTGCTGCTCTAGAAACACCAGCCTTCACATGCGATGAAAGTGAGGAACAATTTAATAGGTGCGGTAAGAGTATGCCGAGGTGATTGTCCTTAGCCAGCTCGCCTTATACCCCCATTTGTCACCCTTGAAAGCGCCCCCAATGAATGAGCCACCTATCTAGCATCTGACTTAGGGCCACGTCAAATAGACAGCAAACCCTCTTGATGGAATGGGAAAAACATTGTAATCGGTAAAAACTAGACCAAACTTGATTAAATGGGGTATCATGGAGGAATTTTTAGTTTGTGCTAGATGAGGCAAAAAAATAAGTGTGACAAATAGCAACTTATAGATAAAGGAGTGGAATTCTCTCAAAAAAAGTGTTGCCTATATAGACACTATGAAAATAATGTGGGTCCGTCATAATTCAATGCATCTGCATCTTATACTAGCCATAGGATTATGTAGATAGTGTGGAAAAAATATAGTAAAATACATTTACACCCATCCAGCTGTCGAGGAGGTAAAATTTAGTCCCTAAACTCAGACAATGTTTTTTTCTCCTCTGTACATTTCTCATTTGTATCAAGCTAATGTGGCCTATGTGCTCAGTCGAATGTGGTGTATCAACACAGATGGGGGTTATTCCTCTCCCGTGTGTTTCCTATTTTGTTTCCCCAACATTATCCAATAACAACAATCACACCCCTTCCTTAACTGGAAACATACTTTAGTACTAATACTTTGCATTTTTGTTTATTGAGAGCAAAGACGAGAAAATGATATCATCGATGAAGCTGCCAAAGCTAGGATCCATGCCCTCGCATCTGCAAGACAAGCTTGAGAAGGTCAAGGACTAGCTCTATTCCTCCAGGAACTCCAAGAAACGAGCCATGAAGGAAGTAGGGAGCCCATGGTACAATGTCAGATCCACGACTCCGAAGTGCAACTGACCAAGCTCTCCTTCGTAGAGGGACCCCCATTTTCAAGCTCCAATGGTTGTCATAGGAGTGTTATTGCTCGTGGTGGTCGAAGTCCGAGGCCTTGTATAAATGTGTGGCACTACTCATCGTTGTGGCCCACATGGACTGCAAGCAAGTGGTATTGGAGACAACGGCAACCATCTATGAGCTCGGGGCGAATCTCAAAACATGTGAGTGTTGATGTTGCGACACATGTAAGATTATTGCACAGGAGTGGAGGCGACATTAGAAGACGAGAGGACCACCATGGACTTGTTGCTCACCAACAAGTCCAAGCTGGTGGACTCCTTAGATCTTGTCATCAATGAGCACGAGGATCGTGCGCCAAGATCAAGGACCACAAGGAGGAGGCAGTGGCAACAACGCGGGCCAAACAATGCTTTCTCAGAGGACTCAAACGATGTCGAGCTAATGTCGGCGCTAGAGAACGTGGATGCCATGTTCTAAGAAGAAAATATCATTAACAGCATGGAGACATAGCGCACATTTTCAAAAAAAGGGTGCTTTATTACTTAAAAGGTTTAAGCATTATAATTAGCATCTGCATTACTAAGATGCACACAGCTAAACAAAGTCCTCTCGCACAAATAAAAAATAAAAAGGAGAAATACAAAGAAACATGTAGAGTCCGTGTAATACATAAAGCGGAGGTGTGCCAATCCTAAGATCATGCTGCCACCCATGTTGGGTAAAAGTACCCTCGCCGTATCCTTTAATCATGTACACACATCCGTAAATAGGTCTTGATTCTCCACGCGTTGTAGAGAGGACCATAAATGAAGAGTCTAGGTACATTTATAGATAACATGTATCAGACAAGTACTTTTATAATTAAAAACCTTATCATTTTTACATAGCCAAAGTCACCAAATAATGACAAGTGCTCCTACCCTAAGAAGAGTTCTAAACATGTGATCTACCCTGTGTAACCAGTTGCCAAATACATTAGCAACACTACAAAGAGGATACAAGCCAGAAGCTATCTAGATGACTGGCCATATAGAACGAGTCAATTTGCATTGGAAGAACAAATGTTTTATTATCTCATCATGGTGAAAAAAAATACACATTGCAGACTTCTATGCCAATTTCTCTTAATAAGGTTATCTTTAGTAAGAATGACTCCGCGACGAAGATACCATGCAAAGATTTTATTCTTAAAAGGTATCTTCATCTTCCAGATCTTCTTAGTATTATCAACTGGCACATCAGACTGGATTAACATTTCATATATAGACTCCACTGAGAATTGTCCATTCTCATGTAGATTCCATCGAAATTGATAATAACCGTTGTGACAATTGCACCGTGGACAACCGCCGGAGCAGGATGTACCACGATTGGAGTCTGGGTCCAATTAAATCTCTTTTGAACGTCACATTTGCCGGAAATAATTGCATTACCGTGGCGATAGTATCACCCTTGTGACGCACAATGTTGTATAGAGCTGGATATTGTTTCTGGAGTGTGGCATTTCCTAGCCACTTGTCCTCCCAGAATCTAATTTCTGAGTCGTCCTTAATCGAGAGGGATCCATAAGGGAAGAAAATTTTCTTCGTAGCCATTTGACCCGCCCAAAAGTGGGGATCCCCAGGCTTCCAGTATACTTGGGATACCGCCTTGGAACCCACATATTGCCTTCTCGGAAGGGTTTTCCATACACCATCTTCCATCATTAATTTAAACAACCATTTGTCGAGGAGGGCCCTATTCTTAACCACAAGGTCATGAATGTCCAACCCGCTTTGGTCTTTGGGACGACAAACCACACTCCATTTAGCTAGTCGATATTTCTTTCTTTTTCTATCTCCTTGCCAAAAGAATCTTGATCAAAAATAATCAAATCTATGTAAAAACTCCTTTTGGCAATTGGAAGAAGGAAGTCATACACCCATGTTACTTAGTATTGAATTTATGAGGACCAATCATCCACCCAAAGACAGCAGTTTATCTTTCCAACTGCTAAGTCCTTTTTGCAGTCTCCCCTCAACGTTTTTCTATTCAGCATTTGTGAGTCTCCGATAATGTATTGGTATCCCCAAATATGTGATCGGAAACTGGCCCAACCCGCATCCAAACAGTTCAGCGTACATGTGGGCCTCGTCTTGAGCCTCGCCAAAACAAAACAATTTAGTTTAATGAAAATTGATCTTAAGACCTGAGAGTTGCTTGAATGTTGATAAAATTAATTTCAGATTTCTCGCTTTTTCAAGGTCATGATTCATGAAAAGAATTGTATCGTTAATGAGATAAAGGCAGAGTCATTTACATGGTAATGCAAGCTCATAGTAGTGGGAGCAAACATCGAATTCAGGGTCATCTTCCTGAAGGCACTTCAACTCCTTTCGTACTGTTTTTGTGTTTTGGCCTCTCTGTCTTAAATCTTGATATGTCATGTTGGATAAAGCACAACCAATACGTTAGCTCGGTACACGTGGATAATCTACTACAAAGGAGCGTATGCGAACTCCCTTTAACAAGTCCGAAGATCAAAGTGGAGGAAATAGTTTAAGTTAGTTTGCACCTCTTTTGATGATAATAGATACATCTAACACACACACACAAAAAATATAGGTGCAAGTGATGCCATTAAAACAAGAATATACACAGTTTTTACTAATAAGTATGGTTGTTTATGCTCTTTTTTACCCATGAGGTTGAAGTGAGTGGACCTGGTTGTAATTTTTACTATCTCTGGTGTTCTTTGTACTGACATAATTGAGAATGAATAGATTGAAAGTTTTTTTTAAAAAAAAGAAATGAGTGGACTGAAATTCTACTACAAAATGGCATCATGGAAAAAAGAAATCCTCCATGAGGAAAGAGTGCCAGTAAAACCCAATCGTACGCTGGAAAAAAATATGTTCACACAATTATTATTTTTAAAATCTCATTACAGGGATAATCTCGCATGTCCCTGTCTCTGTGTCTTTCTCGCCATAAATAAATAAATTGACTCTGAAAGTGTAATCCACTAACGCAAGGCACGGATCTTCTCCTTGCCAGGACTCAACATGGTGGCGTACGCCACCAGTTCTCCGGCCCCTCCGCGCCTCCGCGATGACTGCTGCCTATTCATCCACCCGTGGGGCCGATAGGAATCTCTCATGGACATCACATGAAGCGCAGGTGCGAATCAACCTGTAGTTGTGGATGATTAGAAGGACTGTGATATCCCTAGCCTATCAGGGTTTAAATCCTGATGCTTGCATTTATTTTTAAATTTATTTGGAAATTTCCAGCGATGCGTATTCAGTGGAAGAAGACGTTCCCATCGACGACGAGGCGCCTACGGTGACTTCATAAATCTTAAGATGATATGCCGTCTCAGTCTTTCGAAAGTGCTCATAGGGATAGCGTGTGTGGGTGTGGATCTATGCGTTCATAATGATGAGTGTATGCGCGTGTGTATGAGCGCTTGTGTCTGTACTGATGTTAAAAAAAAATCACGTGAAGCGCAGGTGAAAGGTATGGCAGTGGAGTCTACATCGGATCGGAACCTGTGTGGAGTAGACGAGGGCGGGCGGGCCCCACGTGTCGCTTGCCTGGGCACCCTGCCAAACAAATGCGGATCGCCCCGTTGGCATCGTATCGTACGAACCTGTACGCGAGACCATGCATTGCATGACAAGCCCCTTTCGGGACGCCAAGCACTCTCCTTCCACCCTCCGGATCGGGTCGACGCGATGTTTTCGCTTACGGCGCTACGAACGGATAGGCCCGCGCGAACCGACGCCAGTAGTTTTTGTCTTCCTTTTTCAGAGAACAACCACCTTTCGTAGATGCTCTACTAGCAAAATGATCCGTACATTGCAACGGACATAAATTATTATTTAATAATACCACTAACTTAATAAATTAATTTAAATAATGCCTTAATTTGTAAAATGCATCAAAATGCATTAAATAAACAGTAATCTAAATATGTAAATTTTATTATAGAAAGACAAAAGGATGTATTGTTTACCATCCAGCAGGTAGGGATGTTAATAAAGCTCGGACTTCACAAATTGTTCAAGTTCAAGTTCTGCCAAAAAGCATTGCTGGAAGAACAAGAAGGAAACACTGAATTAATCTAGTTGTTAAACAACTCAAGAAAATCAATGATGCTATACATACGATTTTTTTAATCAGATATTTGTACAAGGTTCAAGATCAAACCATCCACACCTAGCAACAAAATACAGTACAACATTGGATTCATAGTCACACTAACGCCAGACTAAAAGTACTGCATGTGAAGTAATCTCGGAAGAAAAACTTAGTCGCTAAGACAAGTCTTTTGTGAGCTAAAAAATATAGGTGCTATTTTCCGTCATTGCTTTTTCACCGCCTACTTGTTATGTATGATAAGCTTGTCGTTCTGTATGAAATTAATGTGGCAACAACATGTGTTATCATGAATATGTCAAATATACAACCTTCTCAATCAAGGTGCTCAATCCAACTCAGGTGGCCTGCATTCATAAAAGAAAGAACATGCATTAGCATATTCCAAGATGTACACATGATGTAATCTCCATTGTTTAAACCATAATTTCCATACTCGGAGAGATATAAAATGTTCTCACAAGAAAAGAAAAACACCACTACAGCATGCTATAAGTTTCCATGGTGCAAATAATTTGTTTACTTTTACAGGATAAAATCACTATTCTTGAAAATGAAATACAATGATTTTAAAAGGCAACACTTTTAAGGGCTTGGTCGCAGCCCTCCAATAGCTAGTGCAACAGGTACTCATCGTTCCCAGTCTGCTCCTTCAGTCTCAGCACGAATGCAGGAAAACGCCCCCACCGCGCTGCTAATCCCGGTCTCACTGCGTCATACCAACATGGTCCGGCTGGGCGCCGCCCCGCCGAACCATG
The DNA here is from genome assembly GCF_003073215.2 of Triticum urartu. Classification (NCBI taxonomy): domain Eukaryota; kingdom Viridiplantae; phylum Streptophyta; class Magnoliopsida; order Poales; family Poaceae; genus Triticum; species Triticum urartu. The sequence goes on from NC_053023.1 coordinate 527,477,582, forward strand.
CGACACCAAGAAGTTATATTTGGTTGTTTCAAACAATGTGATTTAAGTAAATCTATAGTATAATAATCAAAGACAGCCAATCTTCAATCAATAAGGCAAAGCGGCGAGTACCTCTCCATGACCGAGTTATGCACAACTCAAGCTTTTGACTGTTGGTCGAGCATGTGGATTCCCTGAGAACCCAACCTTGCTAGCGTCTTCCCTCTTCTTCTCCAATTTCTTATGTCATTTGATACTCATCACACCAGGCCTAGAAAAGTTGTGCATGCACGGTTTGATGGAGTCCAATACGTCCATGAACGCGTCGTAAGCCACCCTAGTCCCCCACAGAGACATCTTGAGGCTCGCCTCAACGTCGGTCTCCTACAAAGACTAAGTTGGGCAGTGGGTCGCCGGCATGGTGTCTGTCCGAGCCTGGTGGTTTACCCAATTAGCTCGGAAAAGACCGGTCGCTGTATATGCCCAACCTGGTCTTGAGGGAAGCGACCTTTGTCGGTGTCAAAACCGGCGGATCTCGGGTAGGGGGTCCCGAACTGTGCGTCTAAGGCCGATGGTAACAGGAGACAAGGGACACGATGTTTACCCAGGTTCGGGCCCTCTCTATGGAGGTAATACCCTACGTCCTGCTTGATTGATATTGATGAATACGAGTATTACAAGAGCTGATCTACCTCGAGATCGTAATGGCTAAACCCTAGAGGTCTAGCTTGTATGGCTATGATGATGAATATCCCTCCGGACTAAGTCCTCTGGTTTATATAACACCAGGAGGATCTAGGGTTACACAAGGTCGGTTACAAAGAAAGGAATCTACATATTCAGTCGCCAAGCTTACCTTCCACGCCAAGGAGAGTCCCATCCGGACACGGGTGCAGTCTTCGGTCTTCGTGTTCTTCATAGCCCAACAGTCCAGCCCATGGCTAACAGGCCGGACGCCCGAGGACCCCTTAGTCCAGGACTCCCTCAGTAGCCCCTGAACCTGGCTTCAATGACAACGTATCCGGCGCGTAGACCTGTCTTCGGCATTGCATGGCGAGTTCCTTCTTCCGAACTTCAAGATAGTCTTCGGATGAAACAATCGTGTCCGGATCTATGACACACAGCCGCAGAGAGTATAGTATTTCACGAATCCGATCTCCTGACAACTTTAGTAATGTGACATCACGCTTTCCCAGTCATTATTTCGAACCGTTTCCCGTCCCGCCGTTCCACGTTTCGGGGCGTGGCTCTTATTGGCACGTCTTGTCGAAGCAGAGATCGTGTCCCCTTATTGCGGGATTTTCATCAATATGAGCGTGGGTAACCCAACCGTCCCGCGGAAAAGATTCCTTAGGAATAGGCAGGTTCTTAGGCTTTTAAGAGGAGGTGTTCGATACCCGCTGCCTTTATAAAGGAACCAAGGGCCATCTTTTTTTACGCTAAACTTCTCCTCAGCCTTCCCAACCTCGAGTTCTAGCACCCAAGGTTAAATTTCATTGCTTCAAGCCTCCCCATCATGTCCGGACCTAGCCCTCAAGGCCGATGGGTAGCTTCCTCTGTTACAGAGGAGGATATTGCAAAGCTCCGGGCGGCCAGATACTTGACCACGGAGATACACCACAGGCTTCCTGATCAAGGATAGGTTATCCCGACCCCCAGATCTAGCGAGAGGGTCGTATTCATCTCCCACATCCTCCGAGGGCTAGGGTTCGCTCTTCACCCTTCGTCCAGGGGCTAATGTTTTACTACGGACTAGATTTTCACGATCTAGCTCCGGACTCCTTCCTCCACGTCTCGGCGTTTATCATCACATGCGAGGCCTTCCTCCGAATCCCCCCACACTTCGGCTTATGGCTCAAGACCTTTAGTGTGACGACGAAGGTAATTGACGGGGAGCAGGTAGAGCGCGGTGGTGCTATAGTGAGCAAACTTATCAACACTCCTTGGCCAAAAGGCTCTTTCACCGTAACCTCCAACCATTGGTAGCGAGAGTGGTTTTATGTCACGGAACCCTGTAGTACCAAATGGGAAGCTATTCATGCGTTCTGTTCCGGCCCTCCGCCACAGCTTGCAGCATGGATTAACAAGGGGCTGGACTGGGGATCAGTTGATGAAGTGCAGACTCTATAGAGCCGCATCTGAACCCTCCTTAAGAGTGACATCGATCTTGTCAATGTGATTCAAGTGATGTTAGTTCGCCGAATCCTGCCATGCCAACGCAGGTCTCGCCTTATGTGGGAGTTTAATCCAGAAGGATCACAAACCCTCCAACACTTCTTCGGCACTACGCACGAAGGGATGTGGAAGTTGTTTTTTGGGAAGCGAAAGCATTGGCCGGACACTAATGAGGACGCTGGCCTTAACTGCAACCGTCCGGATACCTCGGTAAGCACTTGTCTCCCGAACACTTTGTAATTACGCATACCGTAATATGGTACTGAGCACGCTATCTTCTTCCAGGGCTAGATAAAGAAGGCAGAACTAATTATGTGTTCGGCCCCTCTTCCTGAAAGCCCTGCGAATCATGTTCTAATAAGGATGCTGGCCCTGGCACCATACCAGATGTCCGTGAAGGAGGGCGAGACAGAGAGTGGGAAAATCAAAGATGGCCCCTATTCCCAGGGTACATCAAACAGTGTCCGGAGGAATCAAAATTCCCTCATCCGAAGACAAAAGTGAAAGAGAAGCCAGTGTCCTTTCTTCGTTTGGGAGGAAAAGGGCCGCCTCTGAAGGTCGGGAGGGGCGGTATCTTAAAAAGGGCAAGATGCCACCGTCGAGCGGCTCGGGACTGGAAGGCAACGCCGCTGACAGTTCCGTCATGAAGTCAAACCCTCAACCGAACCGTAAGTGAATCCGGGGTGCTTTGATAGCGTCCCGCTCCTTTCCTGTTACCGAAGAGATACGTAACGTGCCTGTTTATTTTTACATTTCGGCACAAAGTTTTTTTGGGCAATCCTCTTCTTTAGGAGATCTCCTCCCAGAGATGATGGAAAGCGAGACGCCTCCCCTGACCTCCTCGCCCAATAAGGCAGATGACTCCGAAGTGTCATCTCGGAGGGTTTTTCTTGATCAACAAGTTGTGCAGGGGATGAAAGAGGCAATACCCGAAGGTGGACCTCCGATCATTCGGGATTCAGGGGCCGATAATGAAGGCCCCATACTGTCCAGTTTTCAGCCAACGATGATTCTGGAGATGGGTGAATGGGTTCCCTGAAGGGATGGCCGTGCTCCTACAGCGGCTTCCGAAGACCCGGTGGCGCCGGATATATTGAGGGATATGCTGCGAAAAGCATCTGTCTCAGGGGAACAGTGTACCTTGATGGGTACGGTGGTTGAGAATATTCTGTCCGCGAAGAGCTGATTCAATGAAGCCTTCATAAGCCTGCTAAGAGGCTTCGAGGTTTGTGATGTACTATTTTCAACTATACTTTATTTGCAAAGATGCACCCGTGTATAGGTATGTGATGGCCTGGCTTATTAGGGATGATAGACTACTCATATCAATAAGGAATTCCTTCTTTTTCGGGAGCCCATTCGGACAGAACTCCAAAGTTAAGTGTGCTCAGCTTGGAGTAGTGTCAGGATGGGTGACCGACCGGGAAGTTGCTCCCGCGTGTGCACGAGTGAGGACAAAGTGCACAGAAAAGACTAGTATTGATCTGTGGGGCCAGTCTAGATCCCGCAAGGAGTAACGACCACCAGCGGGTGTGTCCGGGGCATTACAAGTTGGTATCAGAGCCGACCCTCGCTGTTACACGAATTTTTGCGGATAGGTGCGCGGTCATGTTGTTCATGACGTTTGTGACCCGTCGTGGCACCCGACATGGCACATGTACCGGACTGGATGCACAGACGTATGTGCCAAGAGGGAATGTTCCTGTGGCCCGACGAGGACATCGGTTCCTCTAAGTGAGGGTGTATGTGATGGCCTGGCTTATTAGGGATGATAGACTACTCATATCAATAAGGAATTCCTTCTTTTCCGGGAGCCCATTTGGACAGAACTCCAAAGTTAAGCGTGCTCAGCTTGGAGTAGTGTCAGGATCGGTGACCGATCGGGAAGTTGCTCCTGGGTGCGCACGAGTGAGGACAAAGTGCGCAGAAAAGACTAGTATTGATCTGTGGGGTCAGTCAAGATCCCGCCAGGAGTAACAACCACCGGCGGGTGTGTCCGGGGCGTTACAAGGTAGTAGCCCCTAAGACTTGGGTTGGCCTCCCGTGGGAGGCGAACGGAGAATCAAGAAGAAATATTCAAGGACTAATCTGATCAACATGAATGCATTTGGCTACTTCCCAGACCACGGATATTGCCGAGCTGCAGCGGAAGCTTGATGTGGCCGGAGTTGACATTGCATTAATTAATATGCGTCTTGATGAGTCGCAAGGTATGTATTCGGGGCAGTCCCTTCACATACACATACATTTTTGTGATATAAGCGTGATGCTGAAAGTTATGCATGGCTGCAGATGGTGTTGCCACCGTTGAAATTCTTCAGGCGGAGCTGGCTCGGGCCAAGGAGCAGGCCCGGTTTAGTAATGTGGCTGCCAAAAAGGCGTCGGCTGCATTAAAGGCCGAACAAGCTGCTCGACATCAAGACGAGGAGAAGATATCCACCATGGCGCTTGAACTAAAAAATGCTGCTGGCCGCTGTGAACTTCTTGAGAAGGAGAATGAAGCCAAGACAGCTGAACTTGACAAAGCCTTACGAGAGGCGAGAGAGGCGCGGTCTGAATCTAGAGCAGCCCGTGAGGAGATCCGGCAAGCTGGGGAGATTGCAACTGGTAAGCCCTTTTTGCTACAAGCTAAGTTCGGCGATCCAAACTATGCTCAGCTTAACCAAGTGTGGAGTTCTCCAGACGAGTTTTTAGACTTGCCGAAGAGTTCATCCGATGCGGCGCAGTTTTACCAAGCGTGAGAGTGGTATGCAATGGAGAAGCTTTTCTGGTCACAATTTGGCGCGTCAAAGTGCCCCCTGCTGCTGAATGAACAAATGTCCCAATGGGCCGAGCTTCATAGGATATCCGGCGCTGCCATGAAGAACGTCATGATCTGGCTGTGGCCGTCTGAGCCTGTTCCGAATAGCTACTTCGGCTTGGTGCAGCAGCTTGTTGATGCGGTGCCACGTATCGACGCTGTGAAGCGGTCGGCGTGCATTGAGGGTGCGCGGATGGCCTTTGCCCGTGTCAAGACATTCTGGGGGAAGATGAAGGCCATCGAAGTTGCGGCGAAGAGTCCACCCAAGGGAAAGGACTATCACGCACCGGAGCATTATTTTGAAGACGTCCTAGAGGTCGCTCGCTTGATAGAGGGTCAATGTTCGAAAGACATAATATTCGAGTGAGGTGTATGGGAATTGTAAAAGATGATTTTATAGTTAATCTATTTTTATGTTTTGCTCGAAAGCTTGTGTTCCTCCTATGCGGCCGTTTTTATATAATCTGAAAGTTTTCCAGTCGTCGGCTTCAGCCCCCAAGTAGGAAGTATGAGGGTGTTCGGAAAAGCATTTAATCACTCTCGACCCAACGTCTTGGTCCATGAAGGAGGTGACAATCAGACTATAGGGCGTTAACACTTTCACTTAGCCATAGGAGTTTTATATGGGGGACTACAATATAGCCCCTAGTATGTGTACGGCTTATTCCAGTATGGTGCGTTACATATATGACCTGGAAAAAAGGGTCCTTCGTGTTACACGGAGGGAATCGCGACAAATTCTGATAAGTCATCGAGTGGTTGACCAGCTCTCGCAACATCATGACAGTCGGTTTTTGGCTTTCTCTACTGAGGTGCTTGACCAGGTGAACCGGAAGCACAATCGTAGTAGTTCTCCCTTTACTACCCTAGTCGATAGAGCGGAACGTAAGGTAGCAAGCACAGGAGCCGAGCAACCCAACCATTGACCCAAGACATGATTCGGAGCTGATGCATATAAGGCCAAACTTGCGACGCTGAAGTACGCTTATAAAGTTGTTCGGACTTTGTTGGCAATTCATTTGCTACCATACCGAGCCCCTGGCAGGTTGTGCCGAGGTATGGCTGTGAAACAGCTATAGGGGCCAAATTCATTTGTGAAAAAGAAATGAATGATAAATGCGGATTATGTTTACTGGGACCTGAATGATATGCCGATGATTACATTATATTAAAAAAGACCACGACCCCGGCTATTTGACATGCCCGGGATCAAAGGCGGGGGACAAAGGCATGTTACAGGCTCGAAATAAAGAGTGCGGTCTACAAAAAGTTATTGTGGACCTCCTGTCGCACATCTGCGCCGCTTGTCCTTGGCGAGGGGAATCCTTGACGGAAGTAGCCCCGTAGGTGAGTGTACAGATCCGAACTCCGATAGAGTCAGTTTAAATGTTTGTCCTTTGCGTCACCTGTTTTTAAGAGATAATAAAGAAAGAAAAAAGGAAAACAAATAGTAAATGTTACGGGAATGCTTGCCGGCTTGTCCGTATTGTGCTTCCGCCAATGCCCATGGTATCTTAAGTGCGTAGTGATGTATGCATGGTGCAAATTTTGCGGGTATATGAGGTGGGCGGCGGGAGCCGAACTGTTATTTCCGCTCCAGGGTAGATCGATCCTCAGGGGAAATTTCTTCTAACCCCCGGTATTTGGTTGGTGAACCTCTCCGTCGTCCCTATCGCCTGGCGGTTTCCTCGCCTTGTGCTTGGCGTTGAACTTGTCGGCCTGCTTGAAGACCCAACAGCTTCTGTTGGTATGATTAGCTGGCTTATCGGGGTGGCCGTGAATCTGGCAGGGTCGATCCAATATCCTGCCTAGGTTGGATGGTTTGTCTCTATTTGCCTTGAATGGCTTTTTCCGTTGACCGGGTTTTGGATTGCTGAATCCGGCGTTGACCACTGTGTCACGTGATATTTCATTATCATTGCGACTATTGTGTTTGCTTCATCGCGGCTTGCCGTTGACGTCCCGGATTTCGGAAGTGCCTGGGTCGCTGGGGCTGTTGCTTCTACGAGCAAGCCAGCTGTCTTCTCCCGCTCAAAAGTGGGTCATTAGAGCGGTAAGGGCTGTCATGGATATAGGTCCTTCTTGACCGAGGTGGCGTGCAAGCCATTCATCCCGGACGCTGTGTTTGAAGGCCGCAAGGGCTTCCGCGTCCGGACAGTCGACGATTTGGTTCTTTTTAACTAAGAACCTAGTCCAGAGCTTCCTGGCTGACTCTCCGGGCTGCTGGACAATGTGACTTAAGTCATCGGTGTCCGGTGACCGGGCATATGTTCCTTGGAAGTTGTCACGAAAGACGCCCTCCAAATCTTCCCAGCTGCCAATAGAATTTTCCGGCAGACTGTTTAACCAGTACCGAGCAGGTCCTTTGAGTTTTAGTGGTAGGTATTTGATGGCATGAAGGTCATCTCCACGGGGCATGTGGATATGGAGAAGGAAGTCCTCGATCCATACCACGGGATCCGTTGTTCCGTCGTATGATTCGATATTCATGGGTTTGAACCCATCTGGGAATTCATGCTCCATTACTTCGCCTGTGAAGCAAAGAGGGTGTGCGGCGCCTCTATGTTGGGACACAGTGCGACGTACCTCCGATGGAGTCCATTTGTGGTTTTCGGCCCGGGCGTGGCTAAGTTTGTTATGTCCGAATAGGTAGCCGTCGTCGTGTGTCGAGGCATGTCCTCGCGATCCGTAGGTCGATCTTGCGTGCTCTTCTCTACTATCCAAGTCCTATTGGAGGTCGTATGTACAACCCTAAAAGCACAAGTGCTCCCTGGGTGATTTTGGTAATTAATGTCAACATATCTCTTGTTGGACTAATGCTTCTACCTAGTATGTTTTAGATAAGTTCAACAATGGAGTGGCATGGACTAGAGGATGTGGAACCCCTTCAAGATGCTGAGGACAAACGATTGGCTCAAGATCAAAGCTCGGGACTCCACATTTTATTTTAGTGATCCAAGATCACATTGAGTCCATAGGAAAGCCAATACTATTAAGAGGGGATGAGGTGTTGCTCAATGGCTTGCTTGCTCAAAGTGCTTAGTGATATGCTCCAAAGCCCTCAACCACTTTCTCATATCCACATATGTCCCAAACCAAAAGTCAAACTTGGCTCACCGAAACTTTCTATCCGGCGCCACCGAGTTCTCTTGACATAGCCACTGCCAGAAACCCTAATCAATTCGGTCTCACCGATGGGATCTCGGTCTCACCGAGATGGGCTTGCAAACTCTTTGTTGCCTATTGCAATAATTTCAGTCCCACCGAAACATGCAATCGGTCCCACCGAGTTCGCTTGGCCAACTCTCTATTTTTCTTATTACCCAAATCGGTCCCACCGAGTTTGTGTAATCGGTCAAACCGAGATGAGGCTTTACCCTAACCCTAGCACATCGGTCCCACCGAGTCGATTATATCGGTCCCACCGAAATGCCTAACGGTCACATTATGAACTAAACCGGTCTGACCGAGTTTCATGATTCGGTCCCACCGAGTTTGGTGATTTGTGTGTAACGGTTAGATTTTGTGTGGAGGCTATTTATACCCCTCCACCCACTCTTCATTCACAGAGAGAGCCATCAGAACATGCCTACACTTCCAACATACATTTTCTAAGAGAGAACCACCTACACTTGTGTTGAGGTCAAGATATTCCACTCCAACCGCATAAATCTTGATCTCTAGCCTTCCCTAAGTTGCTTCCCACTCAAATCTTCTTTCTACCAAATCCAAATCCTGTGAGAGAGAGTTGAGTGTTGGGGAGACTATCATTTGAAGCACAAGAGCAAGGAGTTCATCATCAACACACCATCTATTACCTATTGGAGAGTGGTGTCTCCTAGATTGGTTACGTGTCACTTGGGAGCCTCCGTCAAGATTGTGGAGTTGAACCAAGTAGTTTGTAAGGGCAAGGAGATCACCTACTTCGTGAAGATCTACCCGAGTGAGGCAAGTCCTTCGTGGGCGACGGCCATGGTGGAATAGACAAGGTTGCTTCTTCATGGACCCTTCGTGGGTGGAGCCCTCCGTGGACTCGCGCAACCATTACCCTTCGTGGGTTAAAGTCTCCATCAACGTGGATGTACGATAGCACCACCTATCGGAACCACGCCAAAAATCTCCGTGTCTCCAATTGCGTTTGCACACTCCAATCCCATCCCTTTACATTCTTGCAACTTGCATGCTTCACTTTCCGCTGCTCATATACTCTTGTCATGCTTGCTTGATATGTATTGTGAATGTTTAAACTTGTGCCAAAACTCCACTTCAACTTAAAGAAGTTAAAAACTGCAACTTTTCTTGATTAAAGTCTATTCACCCCCTCTAGACACCTCTTCTTGATCCTTTCAGTTGGTATCAGAGCTTTGGTCTCCATTGCTTTGGTTTAATCACCATTGGAGGAAGATGGATCAGTCTACGTTGGGGAGTCTTAGATGTAGAGTGCCTATTCTTGATGGAGAGTTCTTTCATGAGTGAAAAAATGAGATGCTTCAGATTTTCAATGAATATCATTTGACCAAGTACATTACTATTCCTTGTGCTCGCATTGTTGATCCTTTGCATCCTACCCTTGATGAGTCTATTGACATGATCCATAATCTTAGAATGGTCAATTTAATCACTAGAGGTTTTCCTAGAAACTTGCTTGCTAGCTTGCCTACTTTTGATTGTGCCTACACCTTATGGAGATTCCTTGAGGAACAATTCCAAAATTATTCCTTGAAAATTCTAGATGAGAGTCTTCATAAGTCTATTGCCTTGAGTAAGATGAGTTCTAATGATCCCAAGTTTGGTGATTGCTTATTTGAGCTTACTAATCTTACGAGTGGAAAAGGAGATGTTGGAATTATTAGCAATATCATTTCCGAAGTCATTAGAATCCATAGAGATGAACATTGTTACAGTCATACTTCTAATGAATTACCCTCTCTAGGAGTTGATCCATCACATGACGATGTTGAACATGGATACTATGATGAGGATGATGATAGTGACCATGATCTTGATGATGCGATGAGACACTTTGGTCTTATGGCTAATCTTCGCGGCTACATGGCTGGAGGAAAGGAATGGGTCCTTGATAGTGGATGTACTGATCATATGACCGGAGACAAAGATATGTTTCGTGAGCTTTCTGAAAACAAGGGCCCTCGAAAGTATGTCACTTTTGGTGATAACTCAAAGGGTAAGGTGGTTGGCCATGGTAAGGTGGCCATATCACATGATAGCTCCATACAAAATGTTATGCTCATTGAATCTCTTGGCTACAATTTATTTTCCGTATCTAGACTTGCTGACTTTGGTTTCAATTTCCTATTCACTGAAGTAGATTGCCAAGTGTTTCATAGAGATAACCACAAAATGGTCTTTACTAGTATTCATAGAGGTGATCTTTACATTGTTGATTTCACTAAAAAGGCTCAACCTAGAACTTACTTAATTGCTAAATCTTCTAAAGGCTGGTTGTCGCATAGAAGGCTAGGTCATGTGGGCATGCGAAATCTTGATAAGCTTGATCATATCCTTGGAGTAAAAGATGTTATACTTGACAAGGAAGTCACCCCGTGAAGAACATTATGACCACGAGAAGACCGCTCGAGCTACTTCATATGGATCTTTTTGGTCCCAATGCCTATAAAAGTCTCGGTGGTAACTCATTTGGTCTGGTTATAGTTTATGATTTTTCAAGATTTACGTGGGTGTTCTTTCTTGATGATAAATCGTAGGTCCAAAATATCTTCAAGAACTTTGCTAGGAAGGCCCAAAATCAATTTGAATTGAAGATCAAGAAGGTTCGGAGCGACAATGAAACAGAGTTCAAGAACGCAAATGTGGATACCTTTCTTGAGAAGAGGGGATTTCACACGAGTTCTCGGCTACGTACACACCTCAACAAAATGGAGTTGTTGAGAGGAAGAACCGGACTCTTATTGAGATGGAAAGAATGATGCTTGATGAGTACAAGACTCCAAAACACTTTTGGGCGGAAGCGGTTGAGACAGCTTGTCATGCAACAAATCGCTTGTATCTTCACAAGCTACTCGGCAATACGGCATACAAGCTCCTCACCGGTAACAAACCCCAAGTTGGATACTTTCGGGTATTCGGCTCAAAGTGCTACATTCTTGATAAGCATCGTCGTTCTAAATTTGCTCCTAAATCTCATGAAGGTTTCCTACTTGGTTATGGCTCAAACTCTCACACTTACCGTGTCTACAACAATCTCACCCGAAAGGTTGAAGAGACGGTAGATGTGAAGTTTGATGAATCTAACGGCTCGCAAGTAGAGAAATTGCCAATTTATGTAGGAGACAAAGACCCTTCGGAAGCAATCCAAGACTTGTCTATTGGCAAGATTCGTCCAACGGAGGTGAAGGAGAGTACCTCGTCCGTCCAAGTGGAAGCTTCCACCTCACGACAAGGTGAACCAAGAGGTGATACGGAAGCATCCACAAGTGGGACACACCAAGACGAAGAAAACGAGGAAGTACGCCAAGATGAACATCAACAACCTCCTTCTCCACCACGACAAGAGAACGACGATGTTAACAATGAAGAAGGCCAAGAAGAAGAACAAGATGAAATGGATGTTCCACCCCGAGCCAAGCAAAAGCTCCCACGAGTTCGAGCAAGAGTCGCCAAAGACCATCCCATTGAGCAAATCTACAATGATATCCAAACCGAGAGAATCACTCGCTCTAAAACTCGTTTGGCTAACTTTTGTGAACATTATTCATTCATCTCTAGCATTGAACCTATGAAGGTTGAAGAAGCATTGGAAGATCTGGATTGGATAAACGCCATGCATGAAGAGCTACACAACTTTGAGAGAAATCAAGTGTGGACATTGGTTGAGAAGCCCAACAACAACCACAACATCATCAGTACCAAATGGGTGTTTCGCAACAAGCAAGATGAAGACGGACAAGTTGTTCGCAACAAAGCACGTCTAGTCGCCCAAGGCTACACTCAAGTCGAAGGTATGGACTATGGTGAGACATATGCCCCCGTTGCTAGACTTGAGTCCATTCGTATCTTACTTGCTTATGCTAATCACCATGATATCACCTTGTACCAAATGGACATTGAAAGTGCTTTTCTAAATGGTGAAATAGAGGAGGAAGTTTATGTTAAGCAACCTCCCGGCTTTATCAATCCTAAGAAACCTAATCATGTTTACAAACTCCACAAAGCTCTTTATGGTCTTAAACAAGCTCCTAGAGCGTGGTATAAATGCTTGACCAAGTTCCTTATTGAAAAAGGCTTTGCAATTGGAAAAATAGATTCTACTCTTTTTACTAAAAGGGTTAAAGGAGAACTATTTGTGTGCCAAATTTATGTTGATGATATTATATTTGGTTCGACTAACCCTCATTTTAGTGAGAAGTTTGGAAAGCTAATGTCGGAGAAGTTTGAGATGTCTATGATGAGTGAACTCAAATTCTTTCTTGGTTTGCAAATCAAACAAACTAAGGAAGGTACCTTTGTCTCTCAAACAAAGTACACCAAGGACTTATTCAAGAAGTTCAACATGCAAGAATGCAAAGGTATGACTACACCCATGCCTACTAGTGGACATCTTGATTTGACCAAAGATGGTGAACCGGTTGATCAAAAAGTTTACCGCTCTATGATCGGTTCATTGTTATATCTATGCGCCTCTCGTCTTGATATTATGCTAAGTGTGTGCATGTGTGCACGATATCAAGCGACCCCTAAAGAATGTCATCTTAAAACTGTGAAAAGGATAGTGAGATGTAACACCCCGGATATAACTTTCCCAATATGTATTCCAACTCTTGTCGTTTCCGGCCTTAAGTTATTTTATTTTCTCGGGTTCGGGGTTTTATCTCCGTGTGTTGTTATCGTTGTCATGCATCTCATATCATGTCATCATGTGCATTGCATTTGCATACGTGTTCATCTCTTGCATTCGAGCATTTTCCCCGTTGTCCGTTTTGCATTCCGATGCTTCGTTCTCCTCCGGTGGTCATTTCTACCTTTCTTTCGTGTGTGGGGATTAAACATTTCCGGATTGGACCAAGACTTGCCAAGCGGACTTGGTTTACTACCGGTAGACCGCCTGTTAAGTTTCGTACCATTTGGACTTCGTTTGATACTCCAACGGTTAACCGAGGGACCGAAAAGGCCTCGTGTGTGTTGCAGCCCAACACCCTTCCAATTTGGCCCAAAACCCACCAAAACCCTCTCCATCATCTAGAACGTTCGATCACGATCACATGGCCGAAAACCGCACCTCATTTGGACTCTCCTAGCTCTCTCTACCTATAAATATGTGGGCTTCCCCGAAAAATTCACGGGCGGAACCCTAGCCCTCTTCCACCTCCAGCCGCCGGACGTGTCCATCCCGGACCGGACGTGTCCAGCTGCCAGCCGCCGACGAATCCGCCGCCGCCACTTGTCCTCCCCGCGCCTCCCAGCCGCGCGGCCCGCTAGGCCCATCGCGAGCCCGCGGGGCCCGTCCCACCGCCGCCACCGCACGGGCGCCACCGCCCGCGGTCGCCCGACCGCACCGCCCTCGCGCCCGCCGCCCGCTGTCTCGCCGGCGACTGCCTCCCGCACCGCCGCCGCGCCCGCCGCCCGCTGCCTCGCCGGCGACCGCCGCCCGCACCGCGCCGGCGACCGTCGCTCCGTCGTGCGCCCCGCCTTCCTCCTCCGACGCCGGCCGGCCTCGTCCCCGACTCCGACCTCTTCCTCTCCGGCGACGCCCCGCGAAGCTCCGGCCGGCTACAGTGCTTCTCCGGCGAATCTCATAGTCCGTGCCCCAAATCAGGATCTGAGATCCGTTTTGGGTTGACTTTCTCCCGAAACCCTAGTTCATGTTGCCCTGTTCATCATGCTATAACTTTGCATCCGTAGCTCCGTTTTGGGCATATATCATATCAAAATGTTCGTCTCAGAGAGCACATCATTTCATTCCATTGCATCATTTTCATTTGAGTTCATCTTGATGCCCGAAATGCTGTTAGAAGAGTGCTACTTGAGATAATTGTCAGATCTGCTACTCCATTTAGATATTTGTCATTTTTGCCATGTTTAATGTGTGCATGATATCTGTTTTAAGCATGCTCCATTTTTCACTAAGTCTGAGAACTGATTATGTTTTTGCCATGTTCACATGCTTGCAATTGTATTTTCTGATCCCTTTTGGCTCAAGGTCACTAAGGGACTTCTGTTAAGCTCTTTGAGTAGCTCCATGCCATTATTTACTTTGCCATGTTCGGGTCCTGTAGCATATAGTTTTGTTGCTCCGAAGTGTGCTACCTGATCTGAAATTCCAGACAAGTGTTAATTTCACTAAGTCTGAAATCTGTTTACCATATGCATTTTTGCCATGCTTGTTTAAACCTGTTAATGGATGAATTGGCCGTAGCTCAGTGCTAGACTTTTGTTAAGCATCTTGAATGCATCCCTGCCATGTATTTTTATGCCATGTTTGGGTGCTGTAGCATATTTATCTCATTGCATTTAGATGACTACTTGCTGTAAATCGCAGAACACGGTCATATTTGAATCGCTTGCCATTTCCAAACCGTAACTCCGATTCCGGCGTTCTTTATATCGTTTTCAAGCGATTTCATCTCATTTTTCCAGTGGCACACTTGGAATACCAAGTTGAGGCCAGGTTCATGCATTCCTTGTCAAATCTTGCATATGCATCCCGCATCGCATCCCGCATAGCATACCATCCTTGCATCATATTGTTTGATTCTTGCACGTGGTTGATTGTGCTCCGTTTGCTTGTTTGTCTTGTTTGGGTAGAGCCGGGAGACGAGTTCGCTAACGAGGAGCCCGTTGAGTTTGCTTTCGAGGATCCAGTCAACTCTGACAACTTTGCAGGCAAGATGATCATACCCTCGAAATCACTACTATCTTTGCTTTGCTAGATGCTCGCTCTTTTGCTATGCCAATGCTACGATGCCTACCACTTGCTTTCAAGCCTCCCAAATTGCCATGTCAAACCTCTAACCCACCATGTCCTAGCAAACCGTTGTTTGGCTATGTTACCGCTTTGCTCAGCCCCTCTTATAGCGTTACTAGTTGCAGGTGAAGATTGGAGGTCGTTCCTTGTTGGAACATTTATTTACTTGTTGGGGATATCATTATATTGCCATGTTATCTTAATGCATCTATATACTTGGTCAAGGGTGGAAGGCTCGGCCTCTCGCCTAGTGTTTTGTTCCACTCTTGCCGCCCTAGTTTCCGTCATATCGGTGTTATGTTCCCGGATTTTGCGTTCCTTACGCGGTTGGGTTATAATGGGAACCCCTTGATAGTTCGCCTTGATTAAAGCTTTTCCAGCAATGCCCAACCTTGGTTTTACCATTTGCCACCTAGCCTCTTTTTCCCTTGGGTTTCCGGAGCCCGAGGGTCATCTTATTTTAGCCCCCCTGGGCCAGTGCTCCTCTGAGTGTTGGTCCAAACTAGAGTCCTGTGCAGTGCCCCCTCGGGGAAACTCGAGGTTTGGTTTTAGTTGTATGGAGCGCTCATCTGAGTGTGCCCTGAGAACGAGATATGTGCAGCTCCTATCGGGATTTGTCGGCACATTCGGGCGGTGTTGCTGGATTTGTTTTAACCTGTCGAAGTGTCTTGAAGAACCGAGATACCGAGTCTGATCGGAACGTCTCGGGAGGAGGTCTATTCCTTCGTTGACCGTGAGAGCTTGTCATGGGCTAAGTTGGGACTCCCCTGCAGGGATTTGAACTTTCGAAAGCTGTGCCCGTGGTTATGGGCAGATGGGAATTTGTTAATGTCCGGTTGTAGATAACTTGAACCTTAACTTAATTAAAATGAATCAACCGTGTGAGTTACCGTGATGGCCTCTTCTCGGCGGAGTCCGGGAAGTGGACACGGTGTTGGAGTAATGCTTGCCGCAGGTTTGCCCTCTTTAGTTTTGC
This sequence comes from Triticum urartu, assembly GCF_003073215.2. Taxonomy (NCBI): domain Eukaryota; kingdom Viridiplantae; phylum Streptophyta; class Magnoliopsida; order Poales; family Poaceae; genus Triticum; species Triticum urartu. The sequence continues at coordinate 527,493,455 of NC_053023.1, forward strand.
GTTCGCGCTTTGCCTACTCTTCTCGCTCTCTCTTACGAACAGGATAGCCACCATATATGCTAGTCGCTTGCTGCAGCTCCACATATATTTACCTTGCCTTACCTATTAAGCTTAAATAGTCTTGATCGTGAGGGTGCGAGATTGCTGAGTCCCTGTGGCTCACAGATTACTATTAAACCAGATGCAGGGCCTGATGATTCCGCTCCAGGTGACGCGCTTGAGCTCAAGTGGGAGTTCGACGAGGACTCTCAATGATACTATGTTTTCTTTCCTGATGATCAGTAGTGGTGCCCAGTTGGGGGTGATCGGGATCGTGTCGCATGTTGGGTTATCTTTTATTTTGGCGCCGTAGTCGGGCCATGAGTGTTTGGATGATGTAATGTTATTTATGTACTTGATTGACGTGGCGAGTGTAAGCCAACTATGTTATCTCCCCTTTTATTATCTATATTACATGGGATGTTGTGAAGATTGCCTAACTTGCGACATATGCCTTCAGTGCGATTATGCCTCTAAGTCGTGCCTCGACACGTGGGAGATATAGTCGCATCGAGGGTGTTACATGAGATACTTAATGCACACACCAAATTTTTGCGTTTGGTATCCTAAGAGGTCTTCTTTCGATCTTGTTGGTTACTCTGATTCGGACTATGCCGGAGACAAGGTTGATAGAAAGTCCACTTCGGGTACTTGTCAATTTCTTGGTAGATCTCTTGTGTCTTGGTCATCGAAGAAACAAAACTCGGTATCCTTATCCACCGCCAAAGCGGAATACATTGCCGCTGGTTCATGTTCTGCTCAATTACTTTGGATGACCCAAACTCTCAAGGACTATGGGATATATGTGAAACATGTTCCATTGCTTTCTGACAATGAAAGTGCTATCAAGATTGCTCACAATCCCGTGCAACACTCTCGAACTAAGCATATTGAAGTTCATCATCATTTTATTCGTGATCACGTTGCCAAAGGGGACATTGATCTTAAGCATGTTCGCACCGATAACCAATTGGGGGATATATTTACCAAACCGCTTGATGATAAAGTATTTTGCCGTTTGAGAGGTCAATTTAACATCATTGATGCTTCAAACATGGAGTAGGAACTCCATTTGGATACATGCAAGGCATGAGCCTTTGACTAATCCTTGATATTTCTTTCATGTTGCTATTTATATGTCTTGGATATATTTCACCCTTGCATGCTATCTAACCCTTGTAGGTACTTGTATGAATCTAAATCTATGATTGCAACCCACTCACATCTTTAGAAATCTCTACATCACCAAGTCTCTACACAATGGTGGTTGAAAACAAGGAAGCATGAAAATCTCCAAACATATCCTTTGACAGATTCTATATTAAGTTTTATGATTGTCATTTTGGATACACAAGTGCTCTTCCTTGCAAGACAAACCCATGTAGGTAGATGAACTCAAATTCCAAGTGGTGCTCCCAACTCTTGATGAGCTACATGAACCTTGAGCAACCCACACAAGTTAAACTACACGATCAAGATCGACACCACCACCCAAGGTATGTTATTCCATCTTAGAGAAGCTTTACTCCAAGTCATGGGTCAAAACAACTCAACAAGATGAGAATACATCAATCTGCTTAAATGAAAAATGGTAACCCCATTTTGAGCTTAAAAACAATGAGTATGACCTATGATCAAGTGCCCTCACTTGAATCCTAAGTCAATATACTCTAACATAGGTGACTCTGTCGCCGCCCAATTCTAGATGAAGTTCTTTTGTGTTTTTCTGTGCTCTTGCATTTGTCTCATGCATAGTTGTTTCCCCTTTCAAAAAAACTTCATCTAGATTTCTTTTCTGTTCTGCATTCCCTGCATCTGATTCATTGCAAATCTTTCAGCAAATCCTTGTGAGATTTTACCTTCCTAGTGAGCTGAGGAGACAAGTGTTTTCACTGTGATGAACTCGATCACACCGGTTTGTTTCCTTCAGTCCAACCGAATCCTTTCGGCGCCACCAAAGCATACAACTCAGTGCCACCGATTTCACTGTAGGAAAGAGAGCTTGCCACTTGTTTCTGCATTCTTTTTGCTCCAGCTCCACTCAATGATTCTTGTCCTCTACCAGCATCACATTCGACTTGCTACTTTGTTCTGTGACTCAAGGACCAAACCCATTTGTAACAAAAAATCAGAAGAACCCTTCTTGGAAATTGATGTCAAAGGGGGGAGAGAGATCACATCAAAGCTTAATCATTTCTATAGGGGGGAGAATACTCAGGGGAGAGTGTAAGAAACCCCAGATGCTTGGTGTTCAAGAGGAGAGAAGTCACATGACTTTAAAGAGGGAAAAGACATGTTCATATTTGATTGTTTGCATTAGCTCTGTTTCTTTTCATTTGCTCTAGTTTTCTGTTCCCTATCTTCTCCCAGTACCCCATGCTAGATTCGGGGGGAGCAAGACATCTAAGGGAAGGAAATCCTTGAATTCATTGCACATCTTTACCTTTGGGGACATGTCTATATCCAATGGGGTACTCAATACTCACTCTCAACATGTCATCCCAGTCTTGGTACTCTTGTGATTTCTTTTGTTTGCTCTGGCTAGTAGGTGTATCTGTATTATCTGACCTTGTTTACTCAGGTTCATTCCTTCCTAAGCCAACTCAAGACCACAAGGTAAGTATATGCATCACAGTCATGTATATGAGGACTTCTTACTGATGTACATACTGTTTTCAAGAAGGACTCATGACGATGAAGGTACATTTCCTATATTCACATCACTTGCTCTAATGCATATAGCCAAGATACATGTAACACATTGCTTAGGTTGTCATGTTTATGCATTCACATGCTCCTATATTGCATATTTACATGACTGCATACGTGTAGGGGAGCCTATGCATGTTACATGTCTTTCCAAAGCTTTACTTGTTATTCTCTATATCTTTATCTAAAGCTTTGATGTATGTTGTCATCAATTACCAAAAAGGGGGACATTGAAAGCACAAGTGCTCCCTGGGTGATTTTGGTAATTAATGTCAACATATCTCTTGTTGAACTAATGCTTCTACCTAGTATGTTTCAGATAAGTTCAACAATGGAGTGGCATGGACTAGAGGATGTGGAACCCCTTCAAGATGCTGAGGACAAAGGATTGGCTCAAGCTCAAAGCTCAGGACTCTACATTTTCGATTTTAGTGATCCAAGATCACATTGAGTCCATGGGAAATCCAATACTGCTAATAGGGGATGAGGTGTTGCTTAATGAGTTTCTTGCTCAAAGTGCTTAGTGATATGCTCCAACGCCCTCAACCACTTTCTCATATCCACATTTGTCCCAAACCAAAAGTCAAACTCGGCCCCACCGAAACTTTCTATCTGGCGCCACCGAGTTCTCTTGACATAGCCACTGCCAGAAACCCTAATCAATTTGGTGTAACATCCCAAATTTTCAATTTGGAATGTTATACATTAGATCATCATTGCATATCATATTTTATTTTGCATTTTGGTTGATACTAGAAATTCTACGCAACTCAATGACCCACAGAGAGAGTTGGGGATTTCGTTATTTTCATATTTGAGTTCTCTCAAATTTTGAGAATAGGATCATTTGATTTATTTATTTTATCATCAACTATTTCTATTACAAAAATATGAGAGAGGGAATAAAATGACTTTCCCAAAATAAAGAAATATTGAGGATTTAATAATAAAATCAAATAAGATTTTATTTCAGAGTTTTTCGGTGTTTTATTTGAATTTAGGAAAAATGTGCGTTTTTCAAAATTGCATTTAGGGCCCAAATAAATGTTCACCTTGTGCGGCTTGATTTTAGAAGCCCGTGAAAATTTATTTCGGAATTTTTGAAGTCTGTTTAGTATTTCTTTTTATTTTTCTTCCGAGCGGAATAATTAAAAAAACGAACCGACTTCGGGCCGTACCCGAGCGGGACACCGCCCGGGGGTAGCCTTTAAATAGCGCCGCCCCGAGCCGCCCCAGCCCATCAGCCCCACCTCGATCTGCGCGTGCCGCCCGAGCCGCCGACGATCCCGCCGCCCGAGGTTCGTCGCGCCTCGATTTCCATGTCGAAAAAAAAGAGAGAAAAGAAATATTTGGCGTTCGTCATTTTTCTTTTTCTCGAATTAAATCCGCGATTTCTCTGATCGCGATTCCTGATCCGATTTTCGTTTTAGTTTAACTTTTCGCTCGTTTATCGGAATCAGGCGATTCAAGCGCCAAGAGTTTCATCTCGAAACCCTTTATCCGTTTAACCAACTTAAACAAGGTTTTGCTACTGTAAAATTTGCCCTAGATCCAGATTAGTAGAACGAAGTTGTTTTCTTTCGCAGTTTGACTTTCGTTGCTTCGTTTGATTTGATTATTTTTGCCAACCGGAGTTCTTAAGTTGAACCTTCTGGTTAGATCTCTTATTTGAGTTTTACCTGTGCACTAGATGAGTACTTATTGTATGCTTGTTTGTTTGTCTGTGATAGAATACCCGGAGTGCGCCGCCTGTTACTTCGAATCGTTAGGTTTCGCGGATCATCAGCAAGGCAAGTAACACTTTGATCATACTTTTCTACTACCCAGTTTTATTGCATTAGATCAATCCTCACACATTGCATGATTAGGATCTAATTAAATTGTGGGATGGGAAGTAGATGAGGTAGTACATATTACCTGTTTATTATCAAACCTTTGGGAGTTACTTCTACGTTTGCTTATTATGCCATGCTATGCTAGTAGACGTGGATTGGGTGAGTGATATCCATGACAGATGTGAGATTGTTAACTAATGGTTTATCTAAGGTGGCAACTTAAACACACATCTGGGTGGATTGAGGCACCTGGGTATTCCAGGACTTGCCTGTTTTCTTTTGGACCGCCACCCAGGCTCAAAGGGATCATGAGACTATTCATACTAGAAACTTCCGTGTGCATCCACAAGCTATTATGGGCTCTAGCATAGTTGACTAAGTCGTGCGAACTCTTACAATGGTAGACTAGCAGATGTAGGGGATGTAGGTGGTACGGTCTACCCATCGTAAGGTGCTAGCGCTTCTGAAAGACTATGTCTCGGTCATCCGTCTTCTCAAACACCCTGTAGTGCAAGAAACCAAAAGGAGGTGATCGAGTCTTGTGGGGAAAAGTGCACAAACCTCTACAGAGTGTAATAAACTAATCATGGTTAGCCGTGTTCCCGGTTATGGACATCTTGAGTATCTAGTACCTGGATTGTCATGTGAATCTCAACATGTTACTTTAATTAATATTGTTGGGTTTTAATGTTGATGCTTAATTGGGATTGAGAATGCTGTCAACCATTCTCAATGTTTAACAACCACCATGATAGTAATTAAATTTTATTCCTTTGAAGTAGGGAAAAATTGGCTTTATGCAAAACTGTAACCATAGAACTTTCCACCAGCCAAATATGCATATAGTATAGCCGTTTCATTCCATTACTCTCTATGTGTTACATTGCCAGCATATTCCATGTGCTGACCCGTTTTCGGGCTGCAAAGTTAATGTTGCAGACTTTTCAGACGACGATTAAGGAGTTTTTAGGTCGTGGTTCTATACTCAGTGATGCCGTTGGAGTTGATGGACTCACTTATCTTCTAAGCCTTCCGCTGTTATCGTTATTAGATGGCCTTAAGCCATATTTATTGCAATAAGTTCTCTTTTGAGACACTCAAGGTAATAAGTGTGTGATTGCTACTCTGCTATAAATCCTCCGAGTACTGTGTGGTGTCAGCATTACTGATCCAGGGATGACACCGGAGCACAGAGATCAGACTGTTTGAGGTCTGGTCGCTACATTTGGTCTCACCGATGGGATCTCGGTCTCACCGAGATGGGCTTGCAAACTCTCTATTGCCTATTGCAATAATTTCGGTCCCACCAAGGTATGCAATCGGTCCCACCGAGGTTGCTTGGCCAACTCTCTGTTTCGCTTATTACCCAAATCGGTCCCACCGAGTTTGTATAATCAGTCAAACCGAGTTGAGGCTTTACCCTAACCCTAGCACATCGGTCCTACCAACTTGATCATATCGGTCCCATCGAAATTCCTAACGATCACATGATGGACTAAATCGGTCTGACCGAGTTCTCTGGATCGGTCCCACCGAGTTTGGTAAACTGTGTGTAACGGTTAGATTTTGTGTGGAGGCTATATATACCCCTCCACCCACTCTTCATTCGTGGAGAGAGCCATCTGAACATGCCTACACTTCCAACATACATTTTCTGAGAGAGAACCAGCTACACTTGTGTTGAGGTCAAGATATTCCATTCCTACCACATAAATCTTGATCTCTGGCCTTCCCGAAGTTGCTTTCCACTCAAATCTTCTTTCCACCAAATCCAATCCTATGAGAGAGAGTTGAGTGTTGGGGAGACTATCATTTGAAGCACAAGAGCAAGGAGTTCATCATCAACACACCATTTGTTACCTCTTGGAGAGTGGTGTCTCCTAGATTGGCTAGGTGTCACTTGGGAGCCTCCGTCAAGATTGTGGAGTTGAACCAAGGAGTTTGTAAGGGCAAGGAGATCTCCTACATCGTGAAGATCTACCTGAGTGAGGCAATTCCTTCATGGGAGATGGCCATGGTGGGATAGACAAGGTTGCTTCTTCGTGGACCCTTCGTGGGTGGAGCCCTCCGTGGACTCGCGCAACCGTTACCCTTCCTGGGTTGAAGTCTCCATCAACATGGATGTACGATAGCACCACCTATCGGAACCACGCCAAAAATCTCCGTGTCTCCAATTGCGTTTGCACACTCCAATCCCATCCCTTTACATTCTTGCAACTTGCATGACTTACTTTCCGCTGCTCATATACTCTTGTTATGCTTGCTTGAGATGTATTGTGAATGTTCAAACTTGTGCCAAAACTCCACTTCAACTTAAAGAAATTAAAAACTGCAACTTTTCTTGCTAAGAGTCTAATCACCCTCCCTCTAGACACCTCTTCTCAATCCTACACTAGCCCCTCCCCCTCCTCCACTCCTTTATATATGGGGGAAGGGGGCACCCCATAGACACACAAGTTGACAATTGTCTTAGCCATGTGTGGTGCCCCGTCCACCATAATCCACCTCGGTTATATCATTGCAGTGCTTAGGCGAAGCCCTGTTCCGGTAGCTTCATCATCACCGTAATCACGCTGTCGTGCTGACGAAACTCTCCCTCGACACTCAGCTGGATCTAGAGTTCGCGGGACGTCTCTGAGCTGAACGTGTGCAGATCTCGGAGGTGCCGTACCTTCGATGCTAGGATCGGTCGGATCGTGAAGACGTTCGACTACATCAACCGTGTTGTCATAACGCTTCCGCTTATGGTCTACGAGGGTATGTGGACAAAACTCTTCCCCTCTCGTTGCTATGCATCACCTTGATAGATCTTGCGTGTGCGTAGGAATTTTTTTGAAATTACTGCGTTCCCCAATAGTGGCATCCGAGCCAGGTTTATGCGTAGATGTTATATGCACGAGTAGAACACAAAGGAGTTGTGGGTGTGGGTATATACATATTGCTTGTTGTCACTAGTTGATTCTTGATTCAGCGGTATTGTTGGATGAAGCGGCTCAGACCTACATTACACGTACGCTTACGCGAGACTAGTTCTACCGACGTGCATCGCACACAGGTGGCTGGTGGGTGTCAGTTTCTCCAACATTAGTTAAATCAGATTCAATGAACATGGTTCTTTCTGAAGATCAAAAAGCAATCACTATACCACGTTGTGGTTTTTGATGCGTAGGTAAGAACGGTTCTTGCTCAGCCCGTAGTAGCCACGTAAAAACTTGCAACAACAAAGTAGAGGACGTCTAACTTGTTTTTGCAGGGCATGTGTGATGTGATATGGTCAAGACATGATGCTAAATTTTGTTGTATGAGATGATTATGTTTTGTAGCAGGAGTTATCGGCAACTGGCAGGAGCCATATGGTTGTCGCTTTATTGTATGAAATGTAATCGCCATGTAATTGCTTTACTTTATCACTAAGCAGTAGCGATAGTCGTAGAAGAAATAGTTGGCGAGACGACAACGATGCTTCGATGGAGATCAAGGTGTCAAGTGGGTACGATGGTGATCATGACGGTGCTTTGGAGATGGAGATCAAAGGCACAAGATGATGATGGCCATATGATATCACTTATATTGATTGCATGTGATGCTTATCCTTTATGCATCTTATTTTGCTTAGTTCGGCGACAGCATTATAAGATGATATCTCACTAAATTTCAAGGTATAAGTGTTCTCCCTGAGTATGCACCGTTGCTACAGTTCGTCGTGCCAAGACACCACATGATGATCTGGTGTGATAAGCTCTACGTTCACATACAACGGGTGCAAGCCAGTTTTGCACACGCGGAGTACTCGGGTTAAACTTGACGAGCCTAGAATATGCAGATATGGCCTCAGAACACTGAGACCGAAAGGTCGAGCGTGAATCATATAGTAGATATGATCAACATAGTGATGTTCACCATTGAAAGCTACTCCATCTCACGTGATGATCGGACATGGTTTAGTTGATATAGATCACGTGATCACTTAGATGATTAGAGAGATGTCTATCTAAGTGGGAGTTCTTAAGTAATTTGATTAATTGAACTTTAATTTATCATGAACTTAGTACCTGATAGTATTTTGCATGTCTATGTTGTTGTAGATAGATGGCCCGTGCTGTTGTTCTGCAGAATTTTAATGCGTACCTAGAGAAAGCTAAGTTGAAAGATGATGGTAGTAATTACGCGGACTGGGTCCGTAACTTGAGGATTATCCTCATGGCTGCACAGAAGAATTACGTCCTGGAAGTACCTCTAGGTGACAAACCCGCTGCAGGAGCAACGCCAGATGTTTTGAACACTTGGCAGAGCAAAGTTGATGGCTACTCGATAGTTCAACGTGCCATGCTTTATGTCTTAGAACCGGGACTTCAACGATGTTTTGAACGTCATGGAGCATATGAAATGTTCGAAGAGTTGAAGTTAATATTTCAAGAAAATGCCTGGATTGAGAGATATGAAGTCTCCAATAAGTTCTACAGCTGCAAAATGGAGGAGAATAGTTCTGTCAGTGAACATATACTTAGAATGTCTGGGTACCACAACCACTTGTCTCAACTGGGAGTTAATCTTCCTCATGATAGTGTCATTGACAGAGTTCTTCAATCACTGCCACCAAGCTACAAGAGCTTCGTGATGAACTATAATATGCAAGGGATGGATAAGACGATTCCTAAGCTCTTCGCAATGCTAAAGGCTGCGGAGGTAGAAATCAAGAAGGAGCATCAAGTGTGGATGGTCAACAAGACCACCAGTTTCAAGAAAAAGGGTAAAGGGAATAAGGGGAACTTTAAGAAGGACAATAAGAAAGTTGCTGCTCAAGTGAAGAATCCCAAGTCTGGACCTAAGCCTAAGACTGAGTGCTTCTACTTCAAAGGGACTGGTCACTGGAAGCGGAACTACCCCAAGTATTTGGCGGAGAAGAAGGATGGCAAAGTGAAAGGTATATTTGATATACATGTTATTGATGTGTACCTTACTAATACTTGCAGTAGCACCTGGGTATTTCATACTGGTTCTGTTGCCAATATTTGCAACTCGAAACAGGGGCTACGGATTAAGCGAAGATTGGCTAAGGACGAGGTGATGATGCGTGTGGGAAATGGTTCCAAAGTCGATGTGATCGTCGTCGGCACGCTACCTCTACATGTACCTTCGGGATTAGTTTTAGACCTAAATAATTGTTATTTGGTGCTAGCATTGAGCATGAACATTATATCTATATCTTGTTTGATGTGAGGCGGTTATTCATTTAAATCATAGAATAATGGTTGTTCTATTTATATGAATAATATCTTTTATGGTCATTGAGGGAGTCCTGGGTTAGGGGGTGTTCGGATAGCCGAACTATACCCTCAAGCCGGACTCCTGGACTATGAAGATACAAGATTGAAGACTCCGTCCCGTGTCCGGAAGGGACTTTCCTTGGCGTGGAAGGCAAGCTTGGCGATACGGATGTTCAGATCTCCTAACATTGTAACCGACTTTATGTAACCCTAACCCTCTCCGGTGTCTATATAAACCGGAGGGTTTTAGTCCATAGGACAACATACACATCAACAATCATACCATAGGCTAGCTTCTAGGGTTTAGCCTCTCTGATCTCGTGGTATATCAACTCTTGTAATACCCATATCGTCAATATTAATCAAGCAGGACGTAGGGTTTTACCTCCATCGAGAGGGCCCGAACCTGGGTAAAACTTCATGTCCCCTGCCTCCTGTTACCATCCGGCCTAGACGCACAGTTCGGGACCCCCTACCCGAGATCCGCCGGTTTTGACACCGACATTAGTGCTTTCATTGAGAGTTCCTCTGTGCCATCGCCGTCAGGCCCGATGGCTCCTACGATCATCAATGGCGATGCAGTCCAGGGTGAGACCTTCCTCCCCGGACAGATCTTCGTCTTTGGCAGCTTCGCACTGCGGGCCGATTCACTTGGCCATCTAGAGTAGATCGAAAGCTACGCCCCTGGCCGTCAGGTCAGATTCGGAAGTTTAAACTACACGGCCGACATCCGCGGGGACATGATCTTCGATGGATTCAAACCACTGCCGAGCGCGCCGCACTGTCACGACAAGCATGATCCAGCTCTGCCACCGAACAGTGCCCTGGAGGCCGCACCCGCATCGGCTCCGACCCTTAGTTCGGAGCCGACCGCGCTGATCGAGGATGGGCGGTTGGACGCCACCTCGGGGGCTGTGATCCCAACGGCGGTTGAGCCGAACACCATCCCCGTACTCTCCAAGACTCGTGACTCCATGGAGCCGGATTCTTCTCCGGACTCCGAACTCTCCGCGCCCCTGTCGAGCGAATCCGATTGGGCGCCGATCATGGAGTTCACGGCCGCGGACGTCTTTCAGCACTCGCCTTTCAGCGATATCCTGAAGTCACTGAAGTCTCTCTCTTTATCAGGAGAACCCTGGCCGGACTACGGTCAGCAAGGTTGGGATTCGGACGATGAAGAAATTCAAAGCCCACCCACCACCCACTGGGTAGCCACTGTCGACGATTTAACCGATATGCTTGACTTCAACTCTGACGACATTGACGGTATGGACGCCGATGAAGGAGACGATGAAGAATCAGCGCCTATCGAGCCCTGCAACGCCACCTCGTCATATGACGTATACATGGTGGACGCACCCAAAGATGATGGCGCGGAGCGGAAGAACGCAACGAAGGATTGTTCCCTCGAAAAGCAGTCAAAGCGGCGACGCAAGCACCGCCCCAAATCCCGCCTCGACAGAAATAGCAATCACACTGATCCAGCGTTGGAGCAGGGCGAACCGCTGCCAGAAAACAGCAATCCAGATAATCAAACCGAACAAACAAATCCTATCAATGATAATGGTCCGGACGACATAACACCGGACAGGCACTCGGAGCAGCAGAATGCCCGTAAAAGGCTCGTTGCCATCGCAAGGAGCCTCAAAAAGCAGAAGCGGAGGCTCAAGGCCGCGCAAAACACGCTCCAATTCAGATGGAGCAAAATACTCAACACTGTAGCAAGGTACGGCGACAATCGCCCCTCCAAGAGCTACCCAAAGCGGATGCTGCTACCCGAATTCGATGAGGAGGCCTCAGACCCCCCACAACCAAATATCAAAGCAGCCACCTGGTCGGATAGACGACCCCTCTACCACCAAAAAACGGCATTCAACGCCGCTCACAATGCAACACGCGACCCATGCGAGGGCTCGCACCCGAAGGACGGTGCAACAAGATCCATCTATGGACCACACAAGCGCGCCCCAGCATACAATGCAACACAACAAACATCCGAACAACGCGGCACACCCAGCTACAGGGGTGCCGCACACCCCCTATATTTCACCGATGAGGTGCTGGACCATGATTTTCCAGAGGGATGCAAGCCCGTAAACATAGAGGCATACGACGGAACAACAGACCCTGGGGTCTGGATTGAGGACTATATCCTTCATATACATATGGCTCGAGGGGATGATCCCCATGCCATCAAGTACTTACCTCTCAAACTCAAAGGGCCAGCTCGTCACTGGCTCAAAGGCCTCCCCGAAAGCTCCATTGGAAGTTGGGAAGAGCTCGAAGACGCCTTTCGGGCAAACTTTCAAGGGACTTATGTCCGACCTCCGGATGCGGACGACCTGAGTCACATAACTCAACAGCCCGGAGAGTCAGCCCGAAATCTTTGGAATAGGTTTCTTACTAAAAAGAACCAGATTGTCGACTGCCCGGACGCCGAAGCCTTAGCGGATTTCAAGCACAGTGTCCGCGACGAATGGCTCGCCAGACACCTCGGCCAAAACAAGCCGAGAACGATGGCCGCATTAGCAAACCTCATGACCCGCTTTTGCGCGGGTGAGGACAGCTGGCTAGCCAGATGCAGCACCAGCGACCCCAGTACATCTGAAGTTAGAGATGGAAACAGGAAATCACGGCGCAACAGCAATAACAAACGCTGGAATAAAGAAGACAGCATGAAGGGCATGGCAGTAAATGCCGGATTCAAAGTCCCTCGGCCAAACCAAAAGCCACCCTCCAAAGGCACCAGGGATGAACTGTCCAGACTCAACAAAATTCTGGACCAAGTATGTCAGATCCATAGTACCCCTAGCAAACCTGCTAATCATACCCACAGAGAATGTTGGGTCTTCAAGCAGTCCGGCAAGCTTAACGCCATACACAAGGGGGAGGATACACCAAGTGAAGACGAGGATGAACCTCCCAAGCAAGACAAGGGGGAACAAAAGAAATTTCCACCCGAAGTCAAACAGTTAACGTGTTACACGTGATCAAGAGAAAAAACAATGCGGCACTCCCTGAAAAATATACCCAAGTGCCTGTCACCGCGAAGTCCCGCCACTGGTCGTCTCAACCGATCACCTTCGACCATCGTGATTACGCATCAAGTATCCGGCACACAGAATGGGCTGCACTGGTATTAGACCCAGTAATTGGCGGATACCACTTCACACGAGTCTTGATGGATGGCGGCAGTAGCCTAAATCTAATATATCAGGATACAATCCGCGGGATGGGGTTAGGCCCAACACAAATTCGCCATAGCAATACTACCTTTAAAGGAGTAATGCCAGGCCCAAGGGCTCGTTGTACGGGCTCCCTCCTACTACAAGTTATGTTCAGCTCCCCGGATAACTTCCGTCGCGAGCATTTAACTTTCCATATCGCTCCATTTAAAAGTGGCTATCAAGCACTACTCGGACGCGAAGCTTTCGCTCGCTTTAATGCAATACCACACTACGCCTCCCTAACACTCAAGATTCCCGGTCCACGTGGCATCATTTCAGTGCACGGAAGTATCAAGCGATCTCTGCGCGCCGAAGAGAGTGAGGCTGCCTTGGCAGCCGCACACTAAAGGCGCCCGGACCAGCAAAAGCATCCAATAGGTCGTAAAGACCTCAGACATAACTAATCAAGTCCGGCGCCGCTACTCATATCGAATAAACGGTCACACCCCTATCTTTCAAAAGTACAAGGGGCTCAACGCACGCAGACGAGTGGCGATTTCTTCTTATCTTGAATTATACATGGTTTCTTTAGAAAACTATCCTTTTGCACGACAACCTTTTTACCTAAATTCCTCTCTTTTACAGATGATCATCATGCTACACCCGTCCAGGATACGGCACAACGGAGACACAGGCGCAGACGTGCAGCAGGGACCCGGCCCAAGGATTCTTTTTAGATTAAGACCCTGCATAAACCTTTTTTACTGTCTCTTGTTGATACATATCCACCGTTGGGAAGGATGCTGACGTCTTGGCATGTGGCCATGCCAGAACAATGCACGTACCTGGACACAAGGGGCTTCTTACAAAGGCCATTCTTCAGGCCCGGTTTATACCACAAAGACCGAATACCTTAGGGAGTGTTCGGCGTCACGAGTTTGGCCCTATATGCATCAGCTCCGAATCATTGTCTTTGGTCAAATGTTGGGTTTGCCCGGATCCTGTGTTTTGGTGCCTTACGTTCCACTTTACCGGCTAAGGTAGCACCAGGAGAACTACTGCGATTGTGCCCTGGTTCATCCGGACAAGCACCTCAGTAGAGAAAGTCAAAAACTGACTGTCATGATCTAGCGTGAGACTGGTCAACCACTCGATGACCCATGGGAATGTTAGAATTCCTCCGCCTTAACGAAGGGCTGCTTTCCGGCCAGGCATATACGCACCCCGGGATCGGGAGAGTGCGGAGCCACCAGGGGCTATCTAGTAGCCCCACTGTCAAACTCCTATGGCTAAGTGAAAGTGTTAAAGCATTATAGTCCGGTTGCCTCGCTCTTTCCGCTATCACCTCCTTAATAGGACCAAGACGTTGGGTTAAGTGTGAACGCGTGTTTCTACGAACACCTCCGCATTATATGCGTGGGGGTTGAAGCCGACGACTGCAATCTTTCAGGTTATACACATGTATACATAAACGGCCGCCGAGGAGGCATCACATTACTTTCAAGCAAAAGTATAAAAGTAGCCTCATAAAAATTTAAAAAGCATTTCGCTTACAATGAGATTACACGTCACTCAAACATAATATTTTTTGAGCACTGGGTCTCTATCAAACGAGCACCCTCAAGAACTTCCTCAAAGTAGTGCTCAGCAGCCCTTCGACCTATGGCCGAATCCTGCGCTGCAACAGTGGTAGCATCCATCTCTGCCCAGTATGCTTTAGCATGGGCAAAGGCCATCCGTGCGCCTTCTATGCATGCCAACCTCTTCATCGCATTTATGCGCGGCACCACATCGAGGACCCGCTGCACCAAGCTGAAATAGCTGCTCTGTTTTGACCTTCCCGGCCATAGCTGATCCACAACAGACCTCATGGAGAGTCCGGACAACTTATTTAGTTCGGCCCACTCGGCTAATTGGTCCGTCAACGAAAGCGGACGCTCAGGACAAAGGAATTGCTTCCAAAACAGCTGGTCTACTTCACGGTCCGTCTGACTCTGGAAGTACTTGGCCGCATCGGCAGCGCTCGCCGCCAAATCCATATACGCATCCTCCGAACTCCACAGCCGATCCAGAGGGGCATACCGTGGATCTCCGTACTTCCTCTGCAGCATAAAGGACTTCCTGGCTACAATATCCCCGGCTTCCCGCAGCTCCTCCTTCTTTGCCCTCATAGCAGAGTGGAGGTCTTTTCCTGTTACAGCAGCCTTCTCAAGGTCCGATGCCTTCGCCTGGTTTTCCTTTTCAAGAGCCCGGCAACGGTCTACGGTGGCTTTTAATTCTACAGCCATATTGGCCATTTTCTTCCGGCTCTCGCCATGTGCTGCCTTCTCGGCTCGCAACTCTTCGGCCACCTTCAAAGCAGCCGCATTACCCAATCTTGCTTGTTCCTTGGCTCGGGCAAGTTCCGCCCGCAAGGCTTCAACAGTGGCAGCTCCATCTGCAGTCATAACATGTTAAAAACACTGTCATCATACTCTTCCTATGTGGTGTTTACCAGACAAGGATACTTACCCTGCGCCTCGTCAAGCCTTCTGTTAACAAGCTCGATGTCGGCATCTGCCACATCCAACTGCCGTTCTAAACGGGCAAACTGGTTAGTCCGGCTGGCCACCGGAGCTTCCATCTCCTGCACATAAAGGTAGTATGGTTATTACCTGGGAATATGATCCTCCGTTCGTCATCGTTTCCGACGACAACCAGAGTCTCAGGGGCTACTATCTACACAGGGCACACCTAGCATGTGCAGGACTATTACACATTCCTTTTTACGTACCTCAAAGCATGTCAGTAGACTCATAAAAGCTTCATGCAATCCGCTTTCGGTGGACGATATCCTCTCCATCACCATATTCATCAGCACACGGTGATCATCTGAGATGGCCGCTCGCCCCACCAACTCCCTTAGAACGTCCGATCGCACACTAGATGGCGCCGGACTCTTTTGTCTACTCTCTTCGGAAGCCGGACACTGGGAGCCTCGGGGATCAATAGGATCACCTTCTGGCCTCTCCGAACTCGGAGAGGCCCTCCGCGACGACACTTCAGGGTCGCCCGCTTCCGGAGCGGAGGAGTCCGAAGGATGCGTCTCGCTCTCCATCATCTCTGGAAGAAGATCCCCTGAAGACAAGCTCATTTGAGAGGGGCTAAGGCCTGAACTGCACAAATATATGCAGTGGTTATTTTTTCAGAAGAAAAGGATGGCATATCTGTACTATTAAAGTTTTCGGGTCACTTACGACTCCCGGGAGAATTGATCCCCCCGCGGACTTTGTGCGGCAGCAGCGCCCCCCAAGGTAGGGCCCCCGGTGGAAGATTTCTTCTCCCGTTTGGAAGCTTTGGCTTCTGAATTCCCGGGCGCAGTCCTTTTCCTCTTCCGATCATCTTCCTTCACGGAGATGCTCGCTCCCTCGGTTAGAATAGGCAGCGTTGGGGGCCCGCGTCCGCCCGCATTATCCTCCACAGTATCTTCCTTCAAGGGGTCCGGGCAAGGTGCGGCCTGGAGCATCTTTTCCAATACCAAATTCTCTAAACGCTCAGGGAGGGGGGCCGAACACCGAATCAACTTCGCCTTTGTTAGCTAGTCCTGGTCAAAAAAGCAAACTCTTAGAAATAACTTCGTAACGAAGGAAAGATAACATGTTCGGCCGGAAGATCCCTTACCTGTTCGGCGGCGCGGTTACTACTCAGGCCCACGTCCTCGGTGATTTCCGGACACTCTACTTGAGGTCCAAAGAATAACTTATACATATCCTCGTGCGTCAGGCCGAGAAAATTTCGAATGGCACGCGGACCCTCGGGATTGAACTCCCACAAGCGAAGGGGCCGACGTTTGCAAGGCTTGACGAACCAGCATAACTTGTATTACCGCGACCAAACTAAGATCTTCATTGAAGAGATCTCGAATGCGGCTTTGCAGTAAAGGCACGTCCTTGGCTGGACCCCAGCTCAGTCCTCTCTTGATCCATGACATTAGTCGTGGTGGAGGGCCCGAGCGAAAAACGGGGGCGGCCACCCACTTGGCACTTCTAGGAGTCGTGATGTAGAACCACTCCTGTTGCCACAATGCAGACACCTCTGGGATGGAACCTTTGGGCCACGGAGCTCCCGTCATATTGCGTATTGAGGCGCCTCCACACTCTGCATGTTTCCCTTCGATCATCTTCGGCTTTACTTCAAAGGTCTTGAGCCATAAGCCAAAGTGGGGGGTAACCCAGAGGAAGGCCTCGCATACGACAACAAAAGTTGTGATATGCAGGAAGGAGTCCGGAGCTAGATCATGGAAATCTAGCCCGTAATAAAACATCAAGCCCCTGACGAAAGGATCCAATGCAAAACCTAGACCTCGGAGGAAGTGGGGGACGAACACGACGCTCTCGTTGGGTTTGGGAGAGGGGACGGCCTGCCCCCGGGGAGGCAGCCGATGCGACATTTCGGCGGTCAGATACCTGGCCTCCCTCAACTTTTTGATGTCTTCTTCCATGACGGAGGAGGGCATCCATCGGCCTTGAAGGCTGGATTCGGACATGACTGAAGGTTCGGAGCACCTGACCTGAGCTTTGGGCGTTTGAGCTTGAGGCGGGGGAAGGATTCGATTGAGCACGGGAGGGAAAAGTAAAAGCTTTGCCCCCTTTATAAAGAGGGTGGATATCAAGCGTCCTCCCCGTGTCTGTTTGGACTTGCCTATGATCTAGGAGTCCTAGAAGCGGTTGGGTTACCCACGCCCGTATTGATGAGAATCCCGCAATAAGGGGACACGATCTCTGCTTTAACAAGACGTGCCAAGGAAACCACCTCGCATAATACGCTGAGGTGGGGTAATTAAACGACTCGGATATAGGCTTGGCCGTGGCGTGTCGCACCACGGAATACGTCAACAGATTAGATTTGTGTTAATATTATTCTCTCTGTGGCAATATGTGGAAACTTATTTTGTAGAGCCGGACACTATCTTTGTGTTCAAAATCTTCTATGAAGTACTTGGAGGAGGAACCCGCCTTGCAATGCCGAAGACAATCTGCGCGCCGGACTCGTTGTCATTGAAGCCTGGTTCAGGGGCTACTGAGGGAGTCCTGGGTTAGGGGGTGTTCGGATAGCCGAACTATACCCTCAAGCCGGACTCCTGGACTATGAAGATACAAGATTGAAGACTCCATCCCGTGTCCGGAAGGGACTTTCCTTGGCGTGGAAGGCAAGCTTGGTGATACGGATGTTCAGATCTCCTACCATTGTAACCGACTTTATGTAACCCTAACCCTCTCCGGTGTATATATAAACCGAAGGGTTTAGTCCGTAGGACAACATACACATCAACAATTATACCATAGGCTAGCTTCTAGGGTTTAGCCTCTCTGATCTCGTGGTAGATCAACTCTTGTAATACCCATATCATCAATATTAATCAAGCAGGACGTAGGGTTTTACCTCCATCGAGAGGGCCCGAACCTGGGTAAAACTTCGTGTCCCCTGCCTCCTATTACCATCCGGCCTAGACGCACAGTTCGGGACCCCCTACCCGAGATCCGCCGGTTTTGACACCGACAGTCATGCACCCTTGTTGAGTGGTCTATTTTTACTAAATCTTGATAGTAGTGATACACATATTCATTATATTGAAGCCAAAATATATAAGTTTAATAATGATAGTGCAACTTATTTGTGGCACTGCCGTTTAGGTCATATTGGTGTAAATTTCATGAAGAAACTCCATGCTGATGGGCTTTTGGAATCACTTGATTATGAATCACTTGATGCTTGCGAACCATGCCTCATGGGCAAGATGACTACGACTCCGTTCTCCGGAACAATGGAGCGAGCAACAGACTTGTTGGAAATAATACATACTGATGTATGCGGTCCAATGAGTATTGATGCTCGCGACGGGTATCGTTATTTTCTTACCTTCATAGATGATTTGAGTAGATATGGGTATATCTACTTGATGAAACATAAGTCTGAAACATTTGAAAAGTTCAAAGAATTTCAGAGTGGAGTGGAAAATCATCGTAACAAGAAAATAAAGTTTCTACGATCTGATCGTGGAGGAGAATATTTGAGTTACGAGTTTGGTCTTCATTTGAAACAATGTGGAATTGTTTCGCAAATCACGCCACCTGGAACACCACAGCGTAATGGTGTGTCCGAACGTCGTAATCATACTTTACTAGATATGGTGCGATCTATGATGTCTCTCACTGATTTACCGCTATTGTTTTGGGGTTATGCTTTAGAGACAGCTACATTCATGTTTAATAGGGCACCATCAAAATCCGTTGAGATGACACCTTATGAACTGTGGTTTGGTAAGAAACCCAAGTTGTCATTTCTTAAAGTTTGGGGCTGCGATGCTTATGTGAAAATGCTTCAACCTGATAAGCTCGAACCCAAATCGGAGAAATGTGTCTTCATAGGATACCCAAAGGAAACTGTTGGGTACACCTTCTATCACAGATCCGATGCAAGATATTTCTTGCTAAGAATGGATCCTTTCTAGAGAAGGAGTTTCTCTCGAAGGAAGTGAGTGGGTGGAAAGTAGAACTTGATGAGGTAACAATACCTGCTCCCTTATTGGAAAGTAATTCATCACTGAAATCAGTTCCAGTGATTCCTACACCAGTAAGTGAGGAAGCTAATGATGAAGATCATGAAACTTCTGATCAAGTTACTACCGAACCTCGTAGGTCAACCAGAGTATGATCCGCACTAGAGTGGTATGGTAATCCTGTTCTAGAAGTCATGTTACTTGACCATGACGAACCTACGAACTATGAGGAAGCGATGATGAGCCCAGATTCCACAAAATGGCTTGATGCCATGAAATCTGAGATGGGATCCATGTATGAGAACAAACTATGGACTTTGGTTGACTTGCCCGATGATCGGCAAGCCATATATAATAAATGGATCTTCAAGAAGAAGACTGACGCTGACGGTAATGTTACTGTCTACAAAGCTCGACTTGTTACAAAAGGTTTTTGACAAGTTCAAGGAGTTGACTACGATGAGACTGTCTCACCCGTAGGGATGCTTAAGTCTGTCTGAATCATGTTAGCAATTGCCGCATTTTATGATTATGAAATTTGGCAAATGGATGCCAAAACTGCATTCCTTAATGGATATCTTAAAGGAGAGAGTTGTATATGATGCAACCAGAAGGTTTTGTCGATCCAAAAGGTGCTAACAAAGTGTGCAAGCTCCAGCGATCCATTTATGGACTGGTGCAAGCCTCTCGGAGTTGGAATATAGGCCTTGATAGTGTGATCAAAGCATGTGGTTTTATACAGACTTTTGGAGAAGCCTGTATTTACAAGAAAGTGAGTGGGAGCTCTGTAGCATTTCTGTTATTATATGTGGATGACATATTGCTGATCGAAAATGATACTGAATTTCTGAATAGCATAAAAGGATACTTGAATAAAAAAATTCAATGAAAGACCTCGGTGAAGCTGCTAATATATTGGGCATCAAGATCTATAGAGATAGATCAAGACGCTCAATTAGACTTTCACAAAGCACATACCTTGACAAAGTTTTGAAGAAGTTCAAAATGGATCAAGCAAAGAAAGGGTTCTTGCCTGTGTTACAAGGTCTGAAGTTGAGTCAGAGTCAATGCCCGACCACTGCAGAAGATAGCGAGAAAATGAAAGTCATTCCCTATGCTTCAGCCATAGGTTCTATCATGTATGCAATGTTGTGTGTCAGACCTGATGTGTGCATTGCTATTAGTTTGGCAGGGAGGTACCAAAGTAATCCAGGAGTGGATCACTGGACAGCGGTCAAGAACATCCTGAAATACCTAAAAAGGACTAAGGATATGTTTCTCGTTTATGGAGGTGATAAAGAGCTCGTCGTAAACGATTACGTCGATGCAAGCTTTGACACTGATCCAGATGACTGCGAGTCACAAACCGGATACTTATTTTTATTAAATGGAGGAGCTGTCAGTTGGTGCAGTTCCAAGAAGAGCGTCGTTGCGGGATCTACATGTGAAGCAGAGTACATAGCTGCTTCGGAAGCAGCAAATGAAGGAGTCTGGATGAAGGAGTTCATATCCGATCTAGGTGTCATACCTAGTGCATCGGGTCCAATGAAAATCTTTTGTGACAGTACTTGTGCAATTGCCTTGGCAAAGGAATCCAGATTTCACAAGAGAACCAAGCACATCAAGGGACGCTTCAATTCCACCCGCGATCAAGTCAAGGAGGGAGACATAGAGATTTGCAAGATACATACGGATCTGAATGTTGCAGACTCATTGACTAAGCCTCTCTCACGAGCAAAACATGATCAGCACCAAGACTCCATGGGTGTTACAATCATCACAATGTAATCTAGATTATTGACTCTAGTGCAAGTGGGAGACTGAAGGAAATATGCCCTAGAGGCAATAATAAAGTTGTTAGTTATATTTCCCTATATCATGATAAATGTTTCTTATTCATGCTATAATTGTACTAACCGGAAACTTAGTACATGTGTGAATACATAGACAAGCAGAGTGTCACTAGTATGCCTCTACTTGACTATCTCATTAATCAAAGATGGTTAAGTTTCCTAGCCATGGAAAAAAGTTTTCATTTGATCAAAGGGGTCACATCATTAGAGAATGATGTGATTGACTTGACCCATTGTTAGCTTAGCACAATGATCCTTTAGTTTACTGCTATTGCTTTATCCATAACTTATACATGTTCCTATGACTATGAGATTATGCAACTTCCGAATACCGGAGGAACACTTAGTGTGCTATCAAATGTCACAACGTAACTGGGTGACTATAAAGATGCTCTACAGGTGTCTCCGATGGTGTTTGTTGAGTTGGCATAGATCGAGATTAGGATTTGTCACTTCGTGTATCGGAAAGGTATCTCCGGGCCCCCTCGGTAATGCACATCACTATAAGCCTTGCAAGCAATGTGACTAATGGGTTAGTTACAGGATGTTGCAATACGGAATGAGTAAAGAGACTTGCTGGTAACGAGATTAAACTATGTATTGAGATACCGACGGTCGAATCTCGGACAAGTAACATACCGATGACAAAGGGAACAATGTATGTTGTTATGCGGTTTGACCGATAAAGATCTTCGTAGAATATGTAGGAACCAATATGAGCATCTAGGTTCCGCTATTGGTTATTGACCGGAGATGAGTCTCAGTCATGTCTACATAGTTCTCGAACCCGTAGGGTCCGCACGCTTAACGTTCGGTGACGATCGGTAGTATGAGTTTATGTGTTTTGATGTACCAAAGATTGTTCGGAGTCCCGGATGTGATCACGGGCATGAGGAGGAGTCTCAAAATGGTTGAGACATAAAGATCGATATATTGGAAGCCTATGTTTGGACATCGGAATGGTTCCGGGTGAGTTCGGGAATATACCGGAGTACCGGGAGGTTACCCGACCCCCCCGGGAAGTATATGGGCCTTATTGGGCCATAGTGGGAGAGAGGAGAAGGGAGCCTAGGTGGGGGCGCCCCCCAAGCCCAATCCGAATTGGGTGGGGGCTGGCCCCCCCTTTCCTGTCCCCCTCTCACCCCCTTCCTTCCTCTCCTAATCCAACTAGGGAAAGGGGGGAATCCTACTCCCAGTGGGAGTAGGACTCCCTTGGGCGCGCCATAGAGGGCCGGCCCCTCCCCCTCCTCCACTCCTTTATATACAGGGGAAGGGGGCACCCCATAGACACACAAGTTGACAGTTTTCTTAGCCGTGTGCGGTGCCCCCCTCCACCATAATCCACCTCGGTTATATCATTGCAGTGCTTAGGCGAAGCACTGTTCCAGTAGCTTCATCATCACCGTCATCATGCCGTCGTGCTGACGAAACTCTCCCTCGACACTTAGCTAGATCTACAATTCGTGGGACGTCTTCGAGCTGAACGTGTGCTGATCGCGGAGGTGTCATACCTTTAGTGCTAGGATCGGTCGGATTGTGAAGACGTTCGACTACATCAACCGCGTTGTCATAACGCTTCTGAAAAGGATCGAGAAGTGGAGTCTAGAGGGGTGAATAGACTTTAATTAAGAAAAGTTACAATTTTTAATTTCTTTAGGTCTAAGTAGAGTTTTGGCACAAGTTTAAACATTCACAATACATATCAAGCAAGCATGACAAGAGTATATGAGCAGCGGAAAGTAAAGCATGCAAGTTGCCAGAATGTAAAGGGATGGGATTAGAGTGTGCAAACGCAATTAGAGACACGAAGATTTTTGGCGCGGTTCCGATAGGTGGTGCTATTGTACATCCACGTTGATGGAGACTTCAACCCACGAAGGTTAACGGTTGCAGAGTCCACGGAGGGCTCCACCCACAAAGGGTCCACGAAGAAGCAACCTTGTCTATCCCACCATGGACATCGCCCATGAAGGACTTTACTCACTCGGGTAGATCTTCACGAAGTAGGCGGTCTCCTTGCCCTTACAAACTCCTTGGTTCAACTCCACAATCTTGACGGAGGCTCCCAAGTGACACCTAGCCAATCTAGGAGACACCACTCTCCAAGATGTAACAAATGGTGTGTTGATGATGAACTCCTTGCTCTTGTGCTTCAAATGATAGTCTCCCCAACACTCAACTCTCTCTCACATGATTTGGATTTGGTAGAAAAGAGATTTGAGTGGAAAGCAACTTGCGGAAGGCTAGAGATCAAGATTTATGTGGTTGGAATGGAATATCTTGACCTCAACACAAGTGTAGGTGGTTCTATCTCAGAAAATGTATGTTGGAAGTGTAGGCATGTTCTGATGGCTCTCTCTACAAATGAAGAGTGAGTGGACGGGTATAAATAGCCTCCACACAAAATCTAACCGTTACACACAAATCACCAAACTTGGTGGGACCGAATCTTGAAACTCGGTCAGACCGATTTAGTTCAAAATGGGACTGTTAGGCATTTCGGTGGGACCGATATAATTGACTCGGTGGGACCGATGTGCTAGGGTTAGGGTAAAGCCTCATCTCGGTTTGACCGATTACACAAACTCGGTGGGACCGATTTGGGTAATAAGCAAAAGAGAGAGTTAGCCAAGCAAACTCGGTGGGACCGATTGCATACCTCGGTGGGATCGAGATTATTGCAATAGGCAACAGAGAGTTTGCAAGCCCATCTCGGTGAGACCGAATTGATTAGGGTTTCTGGCAGTGGCTATGCCAAGAGAACTCGGTGGCGCCGGATAGAAAGTTTCGGTGGGGACGATTTTGACTTTTGGTTTGGGACATATGTGGATATGAGAAAGTGGTGGAGGGTTTTGGAGCATATCACTAAGCACTTTGAGAAAGCAAGCCATTGAGCAACACCTCATCCCCTCTCAATAGTATTGGCTTTCCTATGGACACAATGTGATCTTGGATCACTAAAATAAAATGTAGAGTCTTGAGCTTTGAGCTTGAGCCAATCCTTTGTCCTCAGCATCTTGAAGGGGTTCCACATCCTCTAGTCCATGCCACTCCATTGTTGAACTTATATGAAACATACTAGGTAGAAGCATTAGTCCAACAAGAGATATGTTGACATTAATTACCAAAATCACCCAGGGAGCACTTGTGCTTTCAATCTCCCCCTTTTTGGTAATTGATGACAACATACATCAAAGCTTTAGATAAAGATATAGAGAATAACAAGTAAAGCTTTGGAAAGAAATGTAACATGCATAGGCTCACCTACATGTATGCAATCATGTAAATATGGAATATAGGAGCATGTGAATGCATAAGCATGAGTGAGTAAGAAATGTGTTACATGTATCTTGGCTATATGCATCAGAGCAAATGATGTGAATATAGGAAATGTACGTTCATGCTCATGAGTCCTTCTTGCAAACAGTATGGACATCAGCAAGAAATCCTCATACACATGACTGTGATGCATATACTTACCTTGTGGTCTTGAGTTGGCTTAGGAAGGAATGAACCTGAGTAAACAAGGTTAGATAACATAGATACACCTACTAGCCGGAGCGAACAAAAGAAACCACAAGAGTACCAAGACTGGGATGACATGTAGAGAGTGAGTACTGAGTACCCCATTGGATATAGACATGTCCCCAAAGGTAAAGATGTGTAATGAATTCAAGGATTTCCTTCCCTTAGAAGTCTTGCTCCCCCTGAATCTAGCATAGGATATTGGGAGAAGATAGGGAACAGAAAATCAGAGCGAAGGAAAGAAACAGAGCTAATGCAAATAATCAAATATGAACATGTCTTCCGCTCTTAAAGACATGTGACTTATCTCCTCTGGAATACCAAGCATCTGGGGTTTCTTACACTCTCCCCCTGAGTATTCTCTCCCCCTATAGAAATGATTAAGCTTAAGCTTTGATGTGATCTCTCTCTCCCCCTTTGACATCAATTTCCAAGAAGGGCTCTTCTGGATTGTTATTACAAATGGGTTCGATCCTTGAGTCACAATGCAAAGTAGCAAGTCGAATGTGATGCTTGTAGAGGAAAAGAAACATTGAGTGGAGCTGGAGCAAAAAGAATGCAGGAATCAAGTGGCAAGCTGTCTTTCCTGTAGTGAAATCGGTGGCACCGAGTTGTGTACTTCGGTGGCGCCGAAAGAATTCGGTTGGACCGAAGGAAACAAATCAGTGTGACCGAGTCCATCACAGAGAAAACACTTGTCACCTCAGCTCACTAGGCAATTTAGATCTCACAAGGATTTGCAGGGAATTAGCTGAAAGATTTGCAATGAATTGGATGCAGGGAATGCAGAACACAAATAATCAGAAAGGAAATCTAGATGAAGTTTTTTTCTGAAAGGGGAAATAAATATGCATGAGACAAATGCAAGAGCACAGAGAAACACAAGAGAACTTCATCTAGAATTGGTCGGCGACAAATTCACCTATGTTAGAGTATATTGACTTAGGAGTCAAGTGAGGACACTTGATCATAGGTCATACTCATTGTTTAAGCTCAAAATTGGGTTACCATTTTTCATTTAAGCACCTTGATGTATTCACATCTTGTTGAGTTGCTTTGATCCATGTCTTGGAGTAAAGCTTCTCTAAGATGGAATAACAAACCTTGGGTGGTGGTGTTGATCTTGATCACGTAGTTGAACTTGTGTTGGTTGCTCAAGGTTGATGTCGCTCATCAAGAGTTGGGAGCACCACTTGGAATTTTAGTTCATCTTCCTACATGCGTTAGCTTTGCAAGGAAGAGCACTTGTATATCCAAGATGACAATCATAAAACTTAATGTAGAATTTTGTCAAAGGATATGTTTGAAGGGTTTCATGCTTCCTTGACTTCAACGACCATTGTGTAGAGACTTGGTGATGTAGAAATTGCTCAAGATATGAGTGAGTTGCAATCTCATGGATTTAGATTCATCCAAGTACCTACAAGGGTTAGATAGCATGCAAGGGTGCAAATATATCCAAGACATATAAATAGCAACATGAAAGAAATATCAAGGATTAGTCAAAGGCTCGTGCCTTGCATGTATCCAAATGGAGTTTCTATTCCAAGTTTGAAGCTTCGATGATGTTCAATTCTCCTCTCAAATGGCAAAAGACTTTCTCATCAAGCGGTTTGATGAATATATCTGCCAATTGCTTATTGGTACGAACATGCCTAAGATCAATGTCCCCTTTGGCAACGTGATCTCGAATGAAATGACGACGAACTTCAATATGCTTAGTTTGAGAATGTTGCACATGATTGTGAGAAATCTTAATAGCACTTTCATTGTCACAAAGCAATGGAACATGTTTCACATATATCCCATAATCTTTAAGAGTTTGGGTCATCCAAAGTAATTGAGCACAACATGAACCAGCGGCAATGTATTCCGCTTCGGTGGTGGATAAGGATATCAAGTTTTGTTTCTTGGGAGACCAAGATGATAACCCACAAGTATAGGGGATCGCAACAGTTTTTGAGGGTAGAGTACTCAACCCAAATTTATTGATTCGACACAAGGGGAGCCAAAGAATATTCTCAAGTATTAGCAGCTGAGTTGTCAATTCAACCACACCTGGAAACTTAATATATGCAGCAAGTGTTTAGTAGCAAAGTAATATGATAGCAGTGGTAACGGTAGCAAAAGTAATGTTTTTGGTATTTTGTAGTGATTGTAACAATAGCAACAGAAAATTAAATAAGCGAAGAACAATATATGGAAAGCTCGTAGGTAATGGATCGGTGATAGAGAATTATGCCGGATGTGGTTCATCATGTAACAGTCATAACCTAGGGTGACATAGAACTAGCTCCAATTCATCAATGTAATGTAGGCATGTATTCCGAATATAGTCATACATGCTTATGGAAAAGAACTTGCATGACATCTTTTGTCCTACCATCCCGTGGCAGCGGGGTCCTAATAGAAACTAAGGGATATTAAGGCCTCCTTTTAATAGAGTACCGGAACAAAGCATTAACACATAGTGAATACATGAACTCCTCAAACTACGGTCATCACCGGAAGTGGTCCCGATTATTGTCACTTGCAAGATAGGATCAAGAACTCTCATATATTCATGAAAACATAATAGGTTCAGAGCTAAAATCATGGCACTCGGGCCCTAGTGACAAGCATTAAGGATAGCAAAGTCATAGCAACATCAATCTCAGAACATAGTGGATACTAGGGATCAAACCCTAACAAAACTAACTCGATTACATGATAAATCTCATCCAAACCCATCACCGTCCAGCAAGCCTACGATGGAATTACTCACGCACGGCGGTGAGCATCATGAAATTGGTGATGGAGGATGGTTGATGATGACGATGGCGACGGATTCCCCTCCCCGGAGCCCCGAACGGACTCCAGATCAGCCCTCCCGGGAGAGTTTAGGGCTTGGCGGCGGCTTCGTATCGTAAAACATGCTGGTCCTTCTCCTTGATTTTTCTCTCTCCGAATACAAATATATAGAGTTGGAGTTGAGGTCGGAGGAGCTCCAGGGGGGCCATGAGGTAGGGGGCGCGCCCAGGAGGGATGGCGCGCCCCCCACCCTCGTGGCTAGAGTGTGGGCCCCCTAGTCTTGATCTTTTACTAGTATTAGTCTCCGTGAAGTTTCAGGTCATTCCGAGAACTTTTGTTTCTGCACATAAATAACAACATGGCAATTCTGCTGAAAACAGTGTCAGTCCGGGTTAGTTCCATTCAAATCATGCAATTTAGAGTCCAAAACAAGGGCAAAAGTGTTTGGAAAAGTAGATATGAAGAAGACGTATCAACTCCCCCAAGCTTAAACCTTTGCTTATCCTCAAGAAATTCAGTTGACAAACTGAAAGTGATAAAGAAAAACTTTTACAAACTCTGTTTGCTCTTGTTGTTGTAAATATGTAAAGCCAACATTCAAGTTTTCAGCAAAGATTATAAACTAACCATATTCACAATAACACTTAGGTCTCATGTTTACTCAATCAATGGCATAACCAACTAGCGAGCAATAATAATGAATCTCGGGTGACAACACTTTCCCAAAACAATCATAATATGATATAACAAGATGGTATCTCGCTAGCCCTTTCTGAGACCGCAAAACATAAATGCAGAGCACCTTTAAAGATCAAGGACTGAGTAGACATTGTAATTCATGGTAAAAGAGATCCAGTCAAGTCATACTCAATGTAAACTAATCAGTAATGAATGCAAATGACAGAGGTGCTCTCCAGCGGGTGCTTTTTAATAAGAAGAGGATCACTCAGCATAAAAGTAAATAGATAGGCCCTTCGTAGAGGGAAGCAGGGATTTGTAGAGGTGCCGGAGCTCGGTTTTGAAATAGAGATGAATAACATTTTGAGCGGTACACTTTCATTGTCAACATAACAACCAAGAGATGGCGATATCTTCCATGCTACACACATTATAGGCGGTTCCCAAACAGAATGGTAAAGTTTATACTCCCCCTCCACCAACAAGCATCAATCCATGGCTTGCTCGAAACAACGAGTGCCTCCAACTAACAAGAGTCCCAGGGGGATTTTTTTTTGCAATTATTTTGATTTGATTTGCATAAAGCATGGGACTAGGCATCCCGGTGACCAGCCATTTTCTCGTGAGTGAGGAGGGGAGTCCACTCCTCTTAAGAATAACCCGCCTAACATGGAAGATATGGACAGCCCTAGTTGATACATGAGCTATTCGAGCATACAAAACAGGATATTTATTTGAAGGTTTAGAGTTTGGCACATACAAATTTACTTGGAACGGCAGGTAGATACCGCATATAGGAAGGTATAGTGGACTCATATGGCATAACTTTGGGGTTTATGGAGTTGGATGCACAAGCAGTATTACCGCTTAGTACAAGTGAAGGCTAGCAAAAGACTGGGAAGCGACCAACTAGAGAGTGACAACAGCCATGAACATGCATTAAAGTTAATGAACATTGAGTGCAAGCATGAGTAGGATATAATCCACCATGAACATAAATATCGTGAAGGCTGTGTTGATTTTGTTTCAACTACATGCATGAACATGTGCCAAGTCAAGTCACTTAAATCATTCAGAGGAGGATACCACCCTATCATACCACATCACAACCATTTGAATAGCATGTTGGCACGCAAGGTAAACCATTATAAGCTCCTAGCTAATTAAGCATGGCATAAGAAACTATGATCTCTAATTGTCATAGCAAACATGTTTATTCATAATAGGCTGAATCGGGAATGATGAACTAATCATATTTACAAAAACAAGAGAGGTAGAGTTCATACCAGCTTCTCCCATCTCAATCAGTTCATCATATATTGTCATAATTGCCCTTCACTTGCACGACCGAACGATGTGGATAATAATAATAGTGCACGTGCATTGGACTAAGCTGGAATCTGCAAGCATTCAGTAGACAGGAGAAGACAAGGCAATATGGGCTCTTTTGTCAGATCAACAATAATGCATATAAGGGCCACTTCAACAATTTAATCATGATCTTCTCCTATCGACCCCCAAAGAAAAGAAAAGAAATAAAATTATATACACGGGAAAGCTCCCAACAAGCAAAAGAAGAACAAGAAATCTTTTTGGGTTTTGTTTTTAATTACTACTACAAGCATGGAAAGTAAACTAATTAAAATCTACAACTAATTTTTTTTTGTTTTTCTTAAGGTTTATTAAACACACAAGAAGAAATCAATAAAAAGGAAATAAACTAGCATGGATAATACAAGTGAAAAAGTATGAGCACCGACATCTAGCAATGTGTGTCTGAACATGAATGTAATGTCGGTGAGAAATACGTACTCCCCCAAGCTTAGGCTTTTGGCCTAAGTTGGTCTATGGCCACGGCTGGCCTGTCGGATATCCAAAGTAATAGTTGGGGTTGTACTGTGATGCAGCAGTCATTGCATCGTGGGCTGCAGCTTGGAGGCGAGCTATCTCAGCTCTCCTCTTATACTCTTCCGCCTCCTCTCTGGTTATAAAATATCTCCCTTTTGCCTCCTCACAAAGGAACTAGTGAGATAGTGGTACTGACGACACTTTTCTGCCTCGAAGCTCACAAGATCAGCATTACGCAAATATACGTTAAATTCTTCCTTAATTCCTGCTCGATCCATGAAGTCCTTTGAAGGCCATTCACAAGGCCGCATTGTAGCGTCCCTTGGTGGCTCATCATCAGCATCACGCATTGCAAGCTCGGGTCCTTGTTTCCTTGAAGAACCACCTTGGTACATTTTCCTAAACATATTTCTTCCTTTGAAAAATTTCTGAAATTTTTAGTAACTTCAAATAAAAGTAAACCAAACTCAACAAAATTGATAGCAACTACTCCTACAAGTGCCTAGAGCCTATATCATGCATTAGAACTACTTGGAACCATATAAATTTGACATGCAAGCTCAAGAACATGGTCATCTAGGCAGCAAAAATTTGCAATAAATAAAGCACTAGAACAAAAACTAATTGGACCAATGGAGGAGTCACATACCAAGGAACAATCCCCCAAAGCAGTTTTGTGAGAGGTGCTTTGAGCAAGGAGATCGAGAATCGCAGCAAAATGAGCTAGAACTCGTGCTTGAGCTGGATAATGGTGTTTGTGGGAGGAAGAAGGAGTGTGTGGGTGCAGGAATAAGTGGAGGAGGGCCACCGTTGGCCCACGAGGCAGGGGGCGTGCCCAGGGGGGGTAGGGCGCGCCCTTCACCCTCGTGGCCAGGTGGATGCCCCCCTGTTGTGTTCTCAGTGCCAAATATTCTCAAATATTCCAGAAAAAAATCATATTTAAATTTCATGGCATTTGGAGAACTTTTATTTTCGGGGTATTTTTATATTACACGTATAATTTAGATAATAGACAGAAAATACTATTTTTACTTTATTTAATATAAATAACAGAAAGTAAAAGGAGGGCACAGAAGGTTGTGCTTTCTAACTTCATCCATCTCATGATCATCAAAAGGAATCCATTAACAAGGTTGATCAAGTCTTGTTAACAAACTCATTCCGAATAACATGGAACCGGAGAATTTTCGAATAACACTAGGTTACCTCAATGGGGATATGCACATCCCCAACAATAAGAATATCATATTCCTTCTTGACAGTAGGAAGAGGAAATTCAAAACCTCCAAAAATAATCGATGGA
Source organism: Triticum urartu (assembly GCF_003073215.2). Taxonomy (NCBI): domain Eukaryota; kingdom Viridiplantae; phylum Streptophyta; class Magnoliopsida; order Poales; family Poaceae; genus Triticum; species Triticum urartu. The sequence goes on from NC_053023.1 coordinate 527,525,007, forward strand.
ATTTTTCCAATAGAATTGATACTGTGGACTTGAGGTTGTTTCCTCAGAAAGTGTACCGTATGCTCATTACCATTAACATGAAAAGTGACATTGCCTTTGTTGCAATCAATAACAGCCCCTGCAGTATTCAAAAAGGGTCTTCCAAGAATAATAGACATACTATCGTCCTCGGGAATATCAAGAATAACAAAGACCGTTAAAATAGTAACATTTGCAACCACAACAGGCACACCCTCACAAATACCGACAGGTATAGCAGTTGATTTATCAGCCATTTGCAAAGATATTTCAGTAGGTGTCAACTTATTCAAATCAAGTCTACGATATAAAGAGAGAGGCATAACACTAACACCGGCTCCAAGATCACATAAAGCAGTTCTAACATAGTTTCTTTTAATGGGGCATGGTATAGTTGGTACTCCTGGATCTCCTAGTTTCTTAGGTATTCCACCCTTAAAAGTGTAATTAGCAAGCATGGTGGAAATTTCAGCTTTCTGTATCTTTCTTTTATTAGTAACAATTTCTTTCATGTACTTATCATAAGGATTCATTTTGAGCATATCAGTTAATCACATACACAAAAGATAGGTCTAATCATTTCAGCAAAGCGCTTAAAATCCTCATCATCCTTTTTCTTGGATGGCTTAGGAGGAAAAGGCATGGGTTTCTGAACCCAAGGCTCTCTTTCCTTACCATGTTTCCTAGCAACAAAGTCTTTCTTATCATAACGTTGATTCTTTGATTGTGGGTTATCAAGATCAACATCAGGTTCAATCTCTACATCATTTTCATTACTAGGTTGACCATCAATATGAACATTATCATTAACATTTTCACTAGTTTCATGTTCATTAGCAGATTGTGTTTCAGCATCAGAAATAGAGATATCATTTGGATTCTCAGGTGTTTCAATAACAGGTTAACTAGAAGCATGCAAAGTCCTATCATTTTACTTTTTCTTCCTTTTAGAAGGACTAGGTGCATCTATATTATTTCTCTGAGAATCTTGCTCAATTCTCTTAGGGTGGCCTTCAGGATACAAAGGTTCCTGAGTCATTTTACCAGTTCTAGTAGACACTCTAACAGCATAGTCCTTATTCTTACTATTCAATTCATTGAGAAAATCATTTTGAGCTTTAAGTACTTGTTCTACTTGAGTGGTAACCATAGAATCATGTTTACTTATAAGTTTAATTTCACCTTTGACATTAGCCATATAATCACCCAAGTGTTCAAGCATATCAGCATTGCGTTTTAATTCAATAGGCGGTAAATTAAGACCATGTGTTTCTTCAATAGGCGGTAAATTAAGACCATGTATTTCTTCAATTGGAGGTAAATTCTTAACATCTTCAGCTTTAATACCCTTTTCTTTCATGGATTTATTTGCCTCTTGCATATCTTCAGGACTGAGAAATAGAACACCCCTTTTCTTCGGAGTTGGTTTAGGAATAGGCTCAGGAGATGGCTCAGGAAGTGTCCAATTATTTTCATTTGTCGACATATTATTCAATAAAATCTCAGCTTCATCCGGTGTTCTTTCCCTGAAAACAGAACCAGCACAACTATCCAGGTAATCTCTGGAAGCATCGGTTAGTCCATTATAAAAGATATCAAGTATTTCATTTTTCTTAAGAGGATGATCAGGAAAATCATTAAGTAATTGGAGAAGCCTCCCCCAAGCTTGTTGGAGACTCGCTTCTTCAATTTGCACAAAATTATATATATATCCCTTAAGGCAGCTTGTTTCTTATGAGCCGGGAAATATTTAGCAGAGAAGTAATAGACCATATCCTGGGGACCACGCACACAACCAGGATCAAGAGAATTAACCATATCTTAGCATCACCCTTTAATGAGAACAGAAATATTTTAAGGATATAAAAGTAGCGAGTTCTCTCATCATTAGTGAACAGGGTGGTTATATCAGTTAATTTAGTAAGATGTGCCACAACAGTTTCAGATTCATAGCTATAAAAAGGATCAGATTCAACCAAAGTAATTATCTCAGGATCAATAGAGAATTCAAAATCTTTATCAGTAACAAAGATAGGTGAAGTAGCATAAGCAGGATCATATTTCATTCTAGCATTCAAAGTTTTTTGTTTAAGCTTAGCTAATAATTTCTTAAGATCACTTCTATCATTGCAAGCAAGAAAGTCTCTTTTAGTTTCTTCATCCATAACATAGCTCAGGCACAACAGATAATTCATATTTATTAGGAGAGCCTTCATAATCACTTTCATCAGTAATATCGGTTTCAATAATTTCATTCTCTCTAGCCCTAGCGAGTTGTTCATCAAGAAATTCACCGAGTGGCACAGTAGTATCATGCATAGAAGTAGTTTCATCATAAGTATCATGCATAGCAGAAGTGGCATCATCAATAATATGCGACATATCAGAATTAATAGCAGAAGCGGGTTTAGGTGTCGCAAGCTTACTCAAAACAGAAGGTGAATCAAGTGCAGAGCTAGATGGCAGTTCCTTACCACCCCTCGTAGTTGAGGGATAAATCTTGGTTCTTGGATCTCTCAAGTTCTTCATAATGATAAGCAGATATAAATCCCAAGTGACTCAAAGAATAGAGCTATGCTCCCCGGCAACGGCGCCAGAAAATAGTCTTGATAACCCACAAGTATAGGGGATCACAACAGTTTTTGAGGGTAGAGTATTCAACCCAAATTTATTGATTCGACACAAGGGGAGCCAAAGAATATTCTCAAGTATTAGCAGCTGAGTTGTCAATTCAACCACACCTGGAAACTTAATATCTGCAGCAAGTGTTTAGTAGCAAAGTAATATGATAGCAGTGGTAACGGTAGCAAAAGTAATGTTTTTGGTATTTTGTAGTGATTGTAACAATAGCAACAGAAAAGTAAATAAGCGAAGAACAATATATGGAAAGCTCGTAGGCAATGGATCGGTGATAGAGAATTATGCCGGATGTGGTTCATCATGTAACAGTCATAACCTAGGGTGACATAGAACTAGCTCCAATTCATCAATGTAATGTAGGCATGCATTCCGAATATAGTCATACATGCTTATGGAAAATAACTTGCATGACATCTTTTGTCCTACCATCCCGTGGCAGCGGGGTCCTAGTAGAAACTAAGGGATATTAAGGCCTCCTTTTAATAGAGTACCAGAACAAAGCATTAACACATAGTGAATACATGAACTCCTCAAACTACGGTCATCACCAGAAGTGGTCCCGATTATTGTCACTTCGGGGTTGTCGGATCATAACACATAGTAGGTGACTATAGACTTGCAAGATAGGATCAAGAACTCTCATATATTCATGAAAACATAATAGGTTCAGATCTGAAATCATGGCACTCGGGCCCTAGTGACAAGCATTAAGCATAGCAAAGTCATAGCAACATCAATCTCAGAACATAGTGGATACTAGGGATCAAACCCTAACAAAACTAACTCGATTACATGATAAATCTCATCCAAACCCATCACCGTCCAGCAAGCCTACGATGGAATTACTCACGCACGGCGGTGAGCATCATGAAATTGGTGATGGAGGATGGTTGATGATGACGATGGCGACGGATTCCACTCTTTGGAGCCCCGAACGGACTCCGGGTCAACCCTCCCGAGAGAGTTTAGGGCTTGGCGGCGGCTTCATATCGTAAAATGCAATGAATCCTTCTCCTTGATTTTTTTTCTCTCCGAACATGAATATATAGAGTTGGAGTTGAGGTCGGAGGAGCTCCAGGGGGCCCACGAAGTAGGGGCGCGCCCAGGGGGGCAGGCGCGCCCCCCACCCTCGTGGCTAGGGTGTGGCCCCCCTGGTCTTGATCTTTTGCCAGTATTTTATATTATTTCCAAAAAAATAGTCTCCGTGAAGTTTCAGGTCATTTCGAGAACTTTTGTTTCTGCACATAAATAACACCATGGAAATTCTGCTGAAAATAGCGTCGGTCCGGGTTAGTTCCATTCAAATCATGCAAGTTAGAGTCGAAAACAAGGGCAAAAGTGTTTGGAAAGTAGATACGACGGAGGTGTATCACAAGACACAACAGATCTACCAAGAAATTGACAAGTACGCGAAGTGGACTTTCTATCAACCTTGTCTCCGGCATAGTACGAATCGGAGTAACCAACAAGATTGAAATAAGACCTCTTAGGATACCAAATGCCAAAATTTGGTGTGTGTATGAACTATCTCACTATCCTTTTCACAGCCTTACGATGACATTCTTTAGGATCCGCTTGATATTGTGCACACATGCACACACTGTCGGCATCCTGGGAACGGGGGTCCCCAGACTTGCCTGCCTACGGCCCGCGGCGCGGCTGAGCCAGTAGGCCGTACGGCCCATCTTCACCAACAAATCGCCCATGACCCTCGCGAGGCGGACGACGCAAGACCTCCTCTGGAGTGGCCTAGCTAGGCAGGCTCACGAGGAGCGGAGATATCAAGGCGAGGCGAACCTCATGAGGCTCTCGTGACATAAGCCGTGATGATCGACACCAGGCGGGCGCCAGCGCGCACAGCGTCCTTGTTTCCTCTTTGGTGCAAAGGGGGCAAGCGCAGCCGCGGAGTACAGAGGCCTCAGGCAAAAGTTGCCATTTTGGTGCAACAATACCAAGACCATGGACTGCAAGACGGAGGTCACCGTGGAGCCCAGAACAGTGTCACCACCAGAACTTTGTGCAGGCGAAGACTACTTTTGTTAGGATAGCTTGTACTAGTTGTCCCCCTTCAAATTAGCCCGCCATTGTTGGCTCCCTTCCCGCTCGATATTTGGGAAGAGGACCAGGGCCTCTATAAATAGGACTAGCCACCACCATGGTAGGGAGGGGAGCTCGACACATCATTTTAGCTCGAGAGACCACCCTCACACACGAGCTCATCGAGCACAAGAACGCCTTCACCTCAGGAGGCCATTCTTCCCTTGTATTGTTCATCATCAGCCCAATAGGCAATCCACCACCACCACACTAGAGTAGGGTATTACACCACAACGGTGGCCCAAACCAGTATAAACCCTGTGTCCTTCTGTGTTGTGAGTTCGTCGAGTTCGTCCGCAAGATCTTAGCGAGCTAGAGCGTAGATTGGTTGGAGGGAAAGACTTCGCGCGCACCCCAGTGTTCGAACCTTAAGGGTTTGCCGGAACCCCAACCTTGACATTTGGCGCGCCAGGTAGGGGTGCGCTGGAGCCTTTTCTCCGCCAATCAACTCTCCGACGTTCACCGGCTACGATGTCTGGTGACCCAAGAGCCGGATCCGACCGCTGGGCAGCCTGGCCGGCCCGGATGGCGCCGCCTGCCCATGAAGATCTCGATCCCCCACCCCAGGCGGCACGGGTGTCACCAAGCTCCGCTGGGCGAGGATAGCACGGCCAGGAATCATCCACCCTCACCCCGCGGCAAGCACGAGCCACGGCGAGAGCAGCGAGTCACGCCGCTGCAACGGCGCCGCACTCAAGGCGGGAGCAAGCGAACATGCGGGCGGCACTCATAGTGGCAAGGGAGCTGCTGCGATGCAGACTGATGGAGAGCGGCCGGGACATGCTGCTTGAGCGTGTTGCTGAGCTGCTGGACGCAGCAGCATCGGGAGCGCCACCCTTCAGCTATCGACTTCCCCCCAGGCCAATGCAAGGTCGCGTGGCGAGCCTCACCACATCTGCCCGCCGTCGACTACGCCCGGGGGCTTCACCAACATCAGCAGGGCTGGCGGCGTAGGGGGCTCCAATCCCCCCATGCCGCCCTCGAGAAGCACGAGCGCAAGCGCCACCCCCCATGGTCCCAGTCGGATGCCGTATTATCATCCCCATGATGCCATCATGGGCGGAGCAACATGGAGTGTGGGGCACCACAGCGAGATGTTCGGGGTGACGGCCCCGGAAGCCTATGTGCCCCGCATGATGGACCAAGGGTACACACTAGAGGACGACATCGGCTCATTCGTTGAAGAAGATTGGGGAGAAGGGGCGCTAGGAGTCGAAGCCTTCCATGAGCCAGCGAAGAACCCCAGCGATCGCGCTGGCGACGGCAACTACAGGGTACCGCTAACCTCTCAGGAACAGGCTTATGCTAACCATGGGCTACAGATGAATCAGTTTGCAGCACCGATCGACGACCCCGGCACGGCGGCGCCCGTCTCAACAAGGGAGACACGTTGGGGGCCGCCGAGAGGGAGCCAGGAGCGAGGCCCCTCCCCATGGCACGCGAAACCAGGGGACACCCGGAGGTAGGCCCTCTGCCGGGGTGGCTTCAACGACCCTTCCTCTGGCAGAGGACCCGTTGTCGCTGAGGGAACCGCTGGCGTCCTCTTTCCCTCCTTTGTGTTGTCCTGGTCTCCGGCCGGCTCAAAGGAGGTCAAGAGTGGCGCAAGGCGGGCCCTCGTCTGGCGATATGAAGCAAGGCCAGTACCTGTGAAGAAGGCCCGGTGCCTGTGAAGCTCGTCGTCCGTGACACTCTCACATAATAATGAGTTGGGGCTGTACACGCCCCGGAGTCTCAGGAGCGCCGGCCTCAGGCCTTGGGGCTCCCTCCCACGCCTAGTGGACAGCACTTAGCTCCGCGCTGGTGAGAAGACTTGAAGACCCGAAGACTAGACTAGGTGCCGGATGATGAAGCTACGTACCTAGGGTAGGGTCATAGACCTGACCTAGACATCCTCCCCTAGGACAGCGCCCTAAAGCCAGGATCATCCAAAGGGTACCATCATCCACTCGACCAGAAACGTTCCACTCAGAAGAACCGATGCCACTCGACCGTCACAGAAGTCACTCGACGGGCAGAAGAGCTAAAGCCACTCTACATATGCAACGGTCAAGCATTTACTTATAGACTTAATTGACATTTACAGCACTTTAATGTGGGCGTTACCAGTAACATTCTCTCTTTAATGTACCTTAAACCCTCTGTGTCGTGGGCAAGCTGGGGTCTTGGCACACTCTATATAAGCCACCCCCCTCCACAGGAACAAGGGTTCGCACCCCCTGTAACTCACACACATATAATCCAGTCGACCGCCTCCGGGCTCCGAGACGTAGGGCTATTACTTCCTCTGAGAAGGGCCTGAACTCGTAAAACTCGCGTGTACAACTCCTCCATAGCTAGGATCTTGCCTCTACAATCCTAACCCCCATTCTACTATCAGACTTAGAACCACGACAGTTGGCACCCACCCTGGGGCAGGTGTCTTAGTGACTTGTTGGAGAAGTTGTGATTTTCCCGATCCCCATCAACATGGTTTCAGGCGGAGGTTTGGCCGAGGGCCGCGAGATCCGTCTCAGCGCGCTCGTGTTCATCGCCGACGACTCCGCTTGGCTCCAAGAAGCGCCACTTGACGTCGAGGCGCTCCCCGTCCGCGAGGCAACGCACTTTCGTGCGTGCGTCCATGGCGTCCTCCTACGGCAGCCGTCGACTCAGTATCGGTCGGCTCCTATACTGACCTCCCTCCCTGCAGCCCGCCGGAGCAAGCGTTCCGGTCGATCGAGGCTTTAGCTGTGGGTGAGGCATGCGGTGGCTTGCCACTCGGCCACCCCCTAAGTCACGGCAATCGAGCCTGACGAAACTCTCTACGGCCTGTTCGACTGGCTCCATAGAGACTGCATCCGAGTGCGACAGCAGCGACCCCGCGGCAGAAGTTTTGATGGTCAATGGACCAGGTAGTCCTCCTGGCTTCACTCATGAAGACGGAGGCGACTGGGGCGGCGATCTGTCGCGTGTTCATGAAGAGTACCGCCCCGAACCCCTCTCTTCACAGTGGAGGGAAGAACTTCGCCGTCGGGACATGGATGCGCTTCACACTCCTATCGTTGGAGAAACCCCTAAGGCTCAGGCCTTGGAGGAGGTGCGCCTAGCCAACTTGGCTGAGCGCACTCGACTGGAGAACCTCCAGCGCGCACTCGACGAGCGTGCTCGGCAGCGTATCCCCGAGTCCAGTCGACACCAACTTTTTCCGCCTCCGACTCAGGTATACCAAACTCCGATCCAGAATCTCGCAGCTGCGGCCTGAATACCGGAGTCAATCCAACCTTCCCAGTCAGAAGCTGGTCGAGGTCTGGTGTAGATCCGGGCTTTGCTCCGTGTGGCGGGAGAGCAGAATACATCAGTATCTCAGTCGCAGAATAGGATCCCTAGCAGATCCGTGGTTGCAGGCACACTCCAGTCGGCTCACAGCCCAAGATCGCCCCCGAGGCGTGAAGGACGTGAGGACCGGCGAGATCAGTACAGAAACCGCGAGCAGTATGATCACCGACTCGATCACGATGATCGTCGTCGAGTGCCCACGCCTCCCCCAAGGAGTGGGTCATACGTGCCTCGACGGCATGATGACAGACGTCCTCACACTGGTGGGTGAAGGATTCCAGTCGACCCCAGGGAGCCGGGCTTTGATGCGAGATCTATTCTCGTTCAAGGTCTGGTCGATAGAAACAGAGCTCACAGAGAGGGTCACTGTCGGTGTCAAAACCGGCGGATCTCGGGTAGGGGGTCCCAAACTGTGCGTCTAGGATCGATGGTAACAGGAGGCAGGGGACACAATGTTTTACCCAGGTTCGGACCCTCTTGATGGAGGTAAAACCCTACGTCCTGCTTGATTAATATCGATGATATGGGTAGTACAAGAGTAGATCTACCACGAGATCGGAGAGGCTAAACCCTAAAAGCTAGCCTATGGTATGATTGTATCTCCCTTCTATCGACTAGCCTGGCCTTGGTTTATATAATGCACCAGAGGCCTAGGATAACAAGAGTCCTAGCCGAATACGCCGGTGGGGAGAAGTCCTTGTCTTGATCGCCAAGTCTTGTGGAATCTTCCTTGTATGCGGCAGCTGTCTGAACTGGCCCATGAGTATAGGGCCATGGGGGTCCTCGGCCCAATCTAACAGATCAGGAGATGACGTGGTGAGTACCCCCTAGTCCAGGACACCGTCAGTAGCCCCCTGAACCGGTCTTCAAGTTAGGGACACTCCTCGATTCTTACGAATTGTTCTTCATCTTCGGTCGTCGGTCTTGAAAACTGGTTCAACAAATCTTCTCATCTTCGATCTTGAGGATCGCCAAAATGCATTCAACGAGTTTACACGTCGGGTATCCGAGGAGCCCCTTTAAGTTTCCGGCCTTTATCAATGTCTTGTTATTTTATGCCACACCTCGGGTTTGAAGTTGTTCCCGGGAGGCAGTGTCCTCTTGCATCCGAGCTCTAACGCCGGACTACATTCGAGGTATCTTTTGCAGCCGAGCACCAATGTCGGACTGCTTCCGAGCTCTAACGCCGAAATGTATCCAAGCTCCAACACCGGACTGTGTTCAAGCTCCAACGCCGGACTATATCCAAGATGCCATAGATCATCTTGGTCCAAAAAAGTTGAAGGAGTTTAGCCGAGCTTAATGCTGGAAATGCCCTCTATGGAGCCAGCCACTAGCGCCCGAGCTTTATGCCGGACTGCTTCCGAGGTGGTGCACCACCCCGACTATGGGCCAATTTTTTGTCAATATTTTTTATTGGTGCAATTTATTCTCTACCGAGATATATAGCCAGTAGCCCTCAAGGTGTGTATCGGTCTAAAACCTGAGATGCACCTGAAGGATGACATAAGACCGCTGATCCCAGTAACCGTTGAGACTCAGGTTGATTTGCAAAATCAGCCTGAGGATCAAGTCCTAGCTCGGCAGAATACTTCGGGACACAAAAAGCGGCATGCTCAGTCCTCGAGACTCAGGTTGGGTGCGGCCGACCAACCTGAGGATCAAAATCTCCTCGGCAACTGTATTGCACTTAAAATTTTCAGCATTGAACAGGCAATGCAGTAGTCCCCGAGACACTGGTCGGGTGGCAACACCAGATCAGGGGATCGATGTGCCCCTTTAATATTTGTAAATAATAAGCCCGAAGCCCAGTAGCCCCCGAGCCTTAATGCGGGCACGGGTGGCCGAGTTAACGATCAATATCCGTAGTAAAATCACAAATTATGTGTAATGACTCTATGTATCCAAGTACTTTACATCATTAATGCTCGGATCCGCATTGTACAAAACTTTGTTGACCGACCATCGGCTTCCACCTCCCCGGCTAGTAGCCGAGGAGTGTTTGCCCTACTTTATAAAGCCTTTATGAGGGCAAAGATTTACGACAAACAAGGCAATCTGGCCATACGGTTTTATAAACAAAGGTACGCAGAGAGATATATTATATTACTGTTTAACATAAGAAATGTCTTCCAAAGAAAATAGTCCCGCTATCGGTTCCTTTCTTTGGGTTGTCATGCTAAGCATGATCATGAAACCTCAGCTCTAATGTAAGAGCAAAATATTGAGGATTTAGTTTGGGCGGCCAATTACTTGCCCCCGGTAGTGTTCGGCGACAGTCGAGGTCAAGCCGTAAACACTTCGGCCAATGTTATGAATGGCCCCTCATTTAACACAGTCATCAGATCGCTGACCAGTTTACGCTTATTGTGACAGTCAGTTTTTGGCTTTCTCCATTGAGGTGCTTAACCATGTGAGATGGAAGCACGATCGCAGTGGTTCTCCCTTTGCACACCTAGCCGAACGAAGCGGAACATAGGAGGCAAGCGCAGGAGCCGGGCAACCCAACTATTGACCGAAGACACAATTCGAAACCGATGCATATATAGCAATATCCGAGAATATTTTTGTCGAATCTCTAAAGGTGTCCGGCGTTGCACTGCGAGACTTGTGTTGAAAACACACAAATAGTTTAAAAGTGCCATAAGCTTGGAAAACCAAAAAACGTCAGTAAAAACTTGACGTCCGAACAAGATCAAGTGTTCGGTGCCAATCCAAAAATTGGGGGAAAAATTGTGCTTCTGTCGTGCATTAATATTACACATCCGATCTCAAGACTTCAAGCGGGTCAGACTACGGCTGCAGCCTCCTATCCCGAAGGCGGAGTGCTTCTCGTTAGACCAGTTTAGCGAACTAAACTTGAGCGGTCACTAGAGAGAAAATGGGTTATCTGGCTATTGACCACACACTCACGTCGAAAAAGGAGCGATAGAAAAAGACTTTGCAATGACCAAGAAGAAAACACATTTACTATAAAATAGCTCAGATAAATTTTAAGAGCCCCCGAGTGACTTGGGTAAAAGAATTTTATGTATAATGATTGTATATACCGAAGTACTTATATCATATCTCTGTTCAACCGAACTTTAAGCGCGTCTTAACCGACCGTTGTCTTCTCCCTCTTCGGTCAAGGACCGAAAAGTGTTATGTACTCCACCTATCGAGAATATCGACAGTGTTTCCGATAACCAGGCAACCGGGCCATAAGGCTATAACAGACAAAGCGCGCTCAGGGAACTTATGCTATATTACAGATGAAGTGTAAGAAGCATCTTCGAAGAAAATAGTACCCCCACCGATACCTTTCTTCGATGCTCATTATTGCTATGAGACTTGTGCAATAGATTTTTTGTGCTCATGAGTTCCGTTGTGTGCCGACCATCATTGAAAACAATAAGAGCGCTAGCTTTCGGCTTCACCCAGTCTGAGGTCCGGCTCAGATGACCCAATCGTGACAATCGCAGAGGTGCTCCCTTTACTCCCTAGCCGAACAATCGGGAACGTAGGGGTAAACACACGAGCGAGGCAACCCAGCTTGCAAATCGCTTAAGTCAATATGGTGCATATTGTGGCATAATACACGAACAAGGAACGACGCCGTACAAGTATAATCACATGCAAGAGGAAAAGCTTCATAAAGGAAGCCCCCAAGTAAACGGGGTATTTGAATATGTGTGTCACAAACAAAGTTGGGACAAGGAAAAAAATTTACAAGCAACTTTTTCCAAAAAAAGTATTATGCTTGGTTGAACCGAACACAAGTTAAAAATTAAAACTTTGAGCATGAAAGCGACTTAGCTGATTAATGTGTTCGGCATTGATGACGCGGTCCGAGCTTGATGCGGGACGAGGTTTCATCCCCCAAGCCGGTCCCAAGATGGCGGAGCGGATGGCTCGACACGCCGAAGTGGTGACATAGCACGGTCAATGCAGACCGGCAAAGTGACGCTGAAGTCCCCGGATCATTTTCCTGTGCACAAAAAATAGTGCAAACCGGAGATAATAGTAATAATAATTAAAAAAATCGTTGCACAATAAATAATTTATGCAAAGTGAGTAATAAAAGAAATATGGCCTGGCGCCAAAGTCAATGTCGATGCCAGGCGTCGGTGTGATGCGGTAAAGGCGTGGCAAAGCCTGAATTCATAGGTCGGTCCGAGTTTCGGATGCGGTATTCGCCGGACTATGTACGGAGACTGACCGAACCACCATGCGAACGTTGTTAATGCGGCCACCATTTGATAGATCTGGTTTATTTGTTGTAGCAATCCGAAGGAAGGTGATTCCCAAAATTGGGATTCGATCCGCACATGCCTGATGGGCGATAAAACGACGGCATGGCAATGCTGGCAAAGGTTGGCTCACCGAGGCAAAGCCCTCGGTCCAGCTAACGTGACGGAGCTGGTCGGCTAGTGACGCCGAAGTGTCCGGAGTAGGTTGATGAAGAGATGGCGAAGCCCCCGGTCCAGCCGAGATGTCGAAGCCTCGATGTCAGCTGATGAGTCGAAATAGGTCGGCGTGATGGACACCAGCTTGAAGAAGCAATAGTGCGGCCCTGCCGATGCAGGTCGTGACGTGGTCGATGCCGGCTTGATGAAGCGACCGTGCGGCGATGCTGGTATACCCACTCCGTGTAATCCGTGGGGCGGCGATGTTGGTGATGATTTATCCTTCGCGATCCCGGACTCTTGTTCGGCTTGCCGAGATGATGATCCGAAGAAGTTGAGCTCGGCTCAACAAAGTGACGACGTGTCTAGCGCAGGTCGGCAGCCGTGGAGCAATATTGCCAGACTGGTTTGACACCAGCATGATGTTGAAGATCATGTTAAAAATATCTTAAAGTTGGTGGGATGTGTTCAGGAACAAAACACAATACCCTATACAAAACTTTCTTAAAAAGGGATGTCCGAAATCCCGTTTATAAAAAAGACGAACTTGGGTCGGATTCGTTTTCGCGCAGAAAACAGATCCGAAAAGTGATGCACTAATCAGAAGGTTTCCGGAGTTTGTACGGTCAGATCGAGCTGAAATTTAGAGAGTGGTAGATATAGGAATTCCGCAACCGATCAACGGTTCGATGTTCCAAAGGATGTCCGAGCTAGAAGCTGGACACCACGCCCTAAACTCGTCCAGATCCCTGTTCAGATTTGACAGGGCTCCGGTATATCGTGGATTGCCAGAGATTCCTCCATCGGAACTCGACGAAATTTTTCAGGATTGTTGTAGACTCAATTCCGCACAATTTCACCGAAGAAATCGTCAAAAAGACACATGACTAGGCGGTGGCGGCGGACACAAGTTTGCTGTCCAGAAAAACAGCACGGTCGCCCGAGGGCAATGTTGACGTTGAGCCCCCGGGCTCCCTGGATGATTCCTCCATGATCTTGATAAATATCGGAGTTGATGTTTATAAAGGCCCTCATCCGAACATGACGATCGGAGGTAGGGTGCAGTCCTCGGTCGAGCCAAGGTGACCAGTCGAGCCGGCGACAAAGATGTTGGCGTCGCAGTTGACCTGCAGGCGAGCCATGATCCTTTAGCCGATCACACAGCGGAACTCTCAATGAAAGCACCAATGTCGGTGTCAAAACCGGCGGATCTCGCATAGGGGGTCCCAAACTGTGTGTCTAGGATCGATGGTAACAGGAGGCAGGGGACACAATGTTTTACCCAGGTTCGGGCCCACTTGATGGAGGTAAAACCCTCCGTCCTAATTGATTAATATCGATGATATGGGTAGTACAAGAGTAGATCTACCACGAGATCAGAGAGGCTAAACCCTAAAAGCTAGCCTATGGTATGATTGTCTCTCCCTTCTATCGACTAGCCTGGCCTCGGTTTATATAATGCACCAGAGGCCTAGGATAACAAGAGTCCTAGCCGAATACGCCGATGGGGAGAAGTCCTTGTATTGATCGCCAAGTCTTGTGGAATCTTCCTTGTATGCGGCAGCTGTCCGAACTGGCCCATGAGTATATGGCCATGGGGGTCCTCGGCCCAATCTAACAGATCGGGAGATGACGTGGTGAGTACCCCCTAGTCCAGGACACCGTCAGTCACGGCAGAGATTTCCCTACCAGCAGCAGGGTACATGTCTCGGGTCCAGAGTGCTTCAGCAGAGCCATCCGGGCTGCAGTGATTCCTCCCAACTTCAGGTTGGCGACTGGAGTCAGTAAGTTCACTGGCGAGTCCAAGCCTGACACTTGGCTTGAGGATTATCGAGTGGCTGTACAGATTGGTGGTGGCAACGATGAAGTGGCCATGAAGCACCTTCCTTTGATGTTGGAGGGCTCAGCCAGAGCGTGGCTGAATCAGTTAGTGCCTACTAGTATTTATACTTGGGAATATCTTGCCCGAGTATTTGTTAGAACTTTTGAAGGTACTTGCAAACGGCCAGCAGGGCTGACAAAATTGCAGTGTTGCGTTCAGAAACCGAATGAAACTTTGAGAGATTATATCCAGAGATGGATCACGTTGCACCACACGGTGGAGAATGTGTCGGATCACCAGGCAATCTGTGCCTTCAAAGAAGGTGTTAAGTATCGGGAGTTGAACCTGAAATTCGGTCGGACAGGAGATATGACTCTGACTTGGATGATGGAGATTGCCACCAAGTACGCCAATGGTGAAGAAGAAGACCGACTCCGGAGTGGCAAGCACAAAACAGTCGCCCACGAAACCGGAGGAGGGAACTCCAGTCGGAAGCAGAAGCGCAAGGCCGAGCTAGCCGCTCCTAGTGAAGCCTTAGCCGTGACTCAAGGAAAGTTCAAAGGGAAACCCAAAGGGTCGTGGAACCCCAAGAAAGTAAAAGATCAAGATGGAAATGATGTGCTAGATTTACCATGCCACATTCACACCAAAAAAGATGAAGAGTGTAATTTCATTTACCCGAAGCATACCACTCAACAGTGTCGACTCCTAATCCAGCAATTCCGAGAGAAACAGCCCAAGGAAAAGGAGAAGGAAGCGAACAAAGTTGAGGATGAGGAGGAGGACGATGATGGTTACCCCCACGTCAATTCCACTCTGATGATTTTCGCTGATGTTGAGAGTAAGAGTCGACTGAAAGTCATCAACAGAGAAGTGAACATGGTCGCTCCGGTGACACCCAGTTACTTGAAGTGGTCTCAAACTACCATTACATTCGACCAGTCCAATCACCCAGCGCACATAGCCACCCCTGGGAGGCAAGCGCTGGTGGTCGACCTAGTAGTCGAAGGCACTCGATTGACTAAGGTTCTGATGGATGGTGGCAGTGGTCTGAATATACTATATGCAGAGACATTGAAAGGAATGGGCATTCCGATGTCCAGACTCAGCGAAAGTAATATGAGTTTCCATGGAGTTATTCCTGGCAAGAAGGCTGCGTCACTCGGTCCGATCGCCCTTGATGTAGTTTTCGGTGATTCCAAGAATTACCACAAAGAAAAGTTGACATTTGAAGTTGTGGATTTCCAGAGTGCTTATCACTCTATTCTAGGCAAGCCAGCTTATGCACGTTTTATGGCTCGACCATGTTACGCGTACCTCAAATTGAAGATGCCTGGTCCTAGAGGGGTGATCACTATCACTGGCAGTCGAAAGAAGGCAGAAGAGTGCTTCCAGAAGGGCTCAAAGATCGCCGATGCACAGATGGCAGTAGTGGAGTTGCGGGAGTATCAAAAAATGCAGATCCGAGTGATTTGTTGCGAGCTAAGAAGCCTACCACAGATTCAGCATTCCAGTCGTCTGGTGAAACGAAGCCGATTCATATTCATCCAACGGATCCCAATGCTGCTCCGACTCACATTTCAACAACAGCCGACTCCAAATAGGAAGAAGCGCTCATCCAGTTCCTCCGTGAGAACTGGGACATCTTTGCATGGAAACCTTCTGACATGCCAGGTGTTCCCAGGGGACTGGTTGATCATCGTTCGTGAGTCGACCCAAAGGTGAAACCGGTCAAAGAACATCTTCGACGGTCCGTCGTACAGAAGAGGAAGGCAATCGGTGAAGAAGTGGCTCGGCTTCTGGGAGCTGAGTTTATCCGAGGGATTTACCACTTCGAGTGGTTAGCTAATGTTGTCATGGTCCCAAAGAAGGACGACTCACTTCGCATGTGCATCGACTTCAAACATATCAATCGGGCCTACCCGAAAGATCACTTTCCTCTCCCTCGCATCGACCAAATAGTCAACTCGACTGCGGGGTGTGAGCGTTTGTCCTTTTTGGACGCTTATTCCGGTTATCATCAGATCCGTCTGTATGGACCTGATGAGATAAAAACAGCTTTCATCACCCCATTTGGGTGCTTCTGTTATGTCACTATGCCATTCAGTTTGAAGAATGCTAGAGCCACATTCATGCGGATGATTCAGAAGTGCTTGCTCACTTAAATCAGTCAGAATGTGGAAGTATACATGGATGACATTGTGGTCAAGTCACGAAAAGGTTCCGACCTACTGGATGACCTTGCTGAAACCTTTGCCAACCTCAGAAGGTATGATATCAAGCTCAATCCATCAAAGTGCATGTTTGGAGTTCCAGGCGGAAAATTACTTGGTTTTCTCATTTCTGAACGAGGGATCGACGCTAACCCAGAGAAAGTGGGTGCCATACTCCGGATGAAACGCCCTGTGCGTGTGCATGATGTCCAGAAGCTTACTGGTTGTTTGGCCGCCCTAAGTCGATTCATTTCTCGCCTCAGTGAAAAGGCACTACCTCTTTACCGACTGATGAAGAAGTCTGATAAGTTCGAGTGGACTCCTGAAGCTGATGCAGCATTTGCAGAGCTCAAAGACCTGCTTTCCACCCAGCCGGTGCTTGCTGCTCCAATCAGCCTTTACTGCTTTACATTGCAGCCACTGGACAAGTCGTCAGTACATTACTTACGGTTGAACAGGAAGAAGAAGGAAAAGCCTACAAAGTTCAGCGCCCAGTATACTATGTCTCTGAAGTTTTGACTCCATCAAAGCAAAGATATTCACATTATCAGAAACTTGTTTATGGAATTTATATGACCACAAAGAAGGTTGCACATTACTTCCCTGATCACTCCATTACAGTCGTCAGCGACGCTCCATTATCAGAGATTCTGAACAATAGAGATGCAACTGGTCAAGTGGCAAAGTGGGCGATTGAACTCCTTCCCTTAGATATCAAGTTTGAGGCAAAGAAAGATATCAAGTCCCAAGCAATAGCGGATTTCCTCGCCGAATGGATTGAACAATAACTGCCGATTCAAGTTCACTCGGAGCACTGGACCATGTTCTTTGATGATTCCAAGATGCTGAATGGTTCCGGTGCTGGGTTGGTACTGGTATCCCCCCGAGGAGACAAGCTCAGATATGTCCTCCAGATTCACTTTGATTCCTCCAATAACGAAGCAGAATATGAAGCACTCTTGTATGGGTTGCGTATGGCCATCTCACTCGGCGTCCGTCGCCTCGTGGTCTATGGCAACTCAGATTTGGTAGTTAATCAAGTGATGAAGGAGTGGGACGTCAAAAGCCTAGCCATGACTGGTTACTGCAACGCGGTGAGGAAGTTGGAAAATAAGTTTGAGGGGTTAGAGCTCCATCATATACCCCGACTGAAAAATCAAGCAGCAGATGATTTAGCAAAGATAGGCTCCAAGAAATAAGCTATTCCCAGTAATGTGTTCTTGGAGCATATTCATGCACCTTCAGTTCAAGAAGATCCCTTCGCTGAAGAGCCCCCGCAGCCTAAGAGTGCCACAGATCCAACTGAAGTCTAGGTCCCAGCCGTGGTCGACTTGATCATGGAGGTGTTAGTCATCACTCCTGACTGGACGGTGCCATTCATTGCATATATCCTTAGGAAAGAGCTCCCAGAGGATGAAGAAGAGGCTCGATAGATCGTCCGTCGATCCAAGGCCTTTAATGTAATAAGAGGACAACTGTTCAGAGAAAGTGCAACTGGGGTCAGCCAGAAATGCATAACACCAGAAGAAGGCCGAGTGATCCTCCACGACGTCCATTCGGGGACCTGTGGTCACCATGCGTCCTCTCGGACCATTGTGGCTAAAGCATACCGAGCTGGATTTTATTGGCCACGAGCAAATGAAATGGTGAAAGATATAGTCGACAGATGTGAAGGCTGCCAGTTCTACTCCAATATGTCACACAAACCTGCATCAGCCCTGAAGACCATTCCACTCGTCTGGCCCATTGTTGTTTGGGGATTGGACATGGTTGGTCCACTGAGGACTGGTAGGAGTGGCTTCACTCATGTGCTTGTAGCAGTCGACAAGTTTACCAAATGGATCGAAGCCAAGCCTACTAAGAATCTTGAAGCTAGTACTGCTGTCAGCTTCATCAGAGAGTTGATATTCAGATATGGGGTTCCGCACCGCATCATCACTGACAACGGATCAAACTTCGATTCTGATGAGTTCAGAACCTTCTGCGCCTCACAAGGCACACGAGTCAACTATGCTTCAGTTGCCCATCCCCAGTCGAATGGGCAAGCAGAAAGAGCAAATGGCCTGATTCTCAAAGGACTGAAACCCCGACTGATGCAAGATCTCAAGCACGCAGCGGGCGCCTGGGTTGATGAACTTCCATTAGTTCTTTGGGGTTGAGGACAACTCCCAATCGGTCGACTGGCCGAACTCCATTTTTCTTGGTCTATGGGGCTGAAGCTGTTCTACCGAGTGACTTGCTTCATAATGCACCACGATTTGAGCTCTTCTCTGAAGATGAAGTAGAACAAGCTCGGCAAGACGCAGTCGACCTCCTAGAGGAGGAAAGAGAGATGGCCTTGATCTGGTCGACCATTTATCAGCAAGACTTGCGTCGATTCCACGCTAGACACATGAAGGGTCGAGCCTTTCAAGAGGATGACTTGGTTCTTCGAGTGGATCAGCAGAAACCACACAAGATCGCCCTGGCTTGGGAAGGTCCCTTCATTGTCACCAGAGTGCTCCATAATGGAGCATACCACCTTTACGATGTCGAGCATAAGAAGGACGAGCCACGGGCTTGGAATGCGGAGCTGCTCTGCCCCTTTTATACTTAAGTACTCGTTCGAATAAAATGTAATAAGAAATACCTTTGTAATTTGTTTACCAAAGACAAGAGCTTTACAGTCCTCTTGAATGATTGTTGTTGCTTTTATTTGCGTCTGAAATCCCCCAATGGGTGACTTAGCTACGAATCCGTTTCGCCTAAGTTCAAAAGAAAATCCTACCGAGTGGTGAGAAATCCTCTCACTCGGGGGCTTAGCTGCGAATCCATTTCACCTAAGTTTAAAAAATCCTACCGAGTGGTGAGTGTCGGTGTCAAAACCGGCGGATCTCGGGTAGGGGGTCCCAAACTGTGCGTCTAGGCCGGATGGTAACAGGAGGCAGGGGACACGATGTTTTACCCAGGTTCGGGCCCTCTTGATGGAGGTAAAACCCTACGTCCTACTTGATTGATATTGATGATATGGGTAGTACAAGAGTAGATCTACCACGAGATCAGAGAGGCTAAACCCTAGAAGCTAGCCTATGGTATGATTGTATGTTATGGTTGTTGTCCTACGGACTAAAACCCTTCGGTTTATATAGACACTGGAGAGGGTTAGGGTTACACAAGGTCGGTTACAAAGGAGGAGATATCCATATACGTATTTCCTAGCTTGCCTTCCACGCCAATTAGAGTCCCATCCGGACACGAGACGAAGTCTTCAATCTTGTATCTTCATAGTCTAACAGTCCGGCCAACGGAGATAGTCCGGCTGTCCGGAGACCCCCTAATCCAGGACTCCCTCGGTAGCCCCTGAACCAGGCTTCAATGACGATGAGTCCGGCGTGTTGTATTGTCTTCGGCATTGCAAGGCAGGTTCCTTCTCCGAATACATCACAGAAGAATTTGAATACGAGGATAGTGTCCGACCCTGCAAAATAAGTTCCACATTCCACCGTAGAGAGAATAATATTTTTGCAGATCTAATTTGCTGGCTTGTTTTGGCAGCATGACGTTACGTCATGGCCCGATGATTATTCGAACCATTTCTTTTAACTAGCCCCGCACATAACGCGAGGCAGTTTTTCGACACGTCTTGTCAAAGCAGAGATCGTGTCCCCTTATTACGGGATTCTCATCAATACGGGCGTGGGTAACCCAACCACGCCATCAATTGCGGCGTTTGGGGGATACGCGAGTTTTACCAGGCAAGTGGGGACTCTTAGTTTCGTCCGCCCATATAAAGGGATAAGGATTCACCTTTCTATCCACGCCTTCTTCCTCCCTTACTCATCTGTTTTCACACACTCGAGCTCTAGCGCCCAAGTCCGCACTTCCCACCTCAACCTTCTCCAATCATGTCCGGAGTGGGAGGCAGGTGGATGGTCTCCTCCGTCATGGAGGGAGACATCAAGAAGCTGCGCGGGGCCGGATACCTAGCCGCGAACATTGCGCATCGGCTGCCCGCCGCGGGGCAGATCGTCCCTACCCCGGAACCTCATGAGAGGGTAGTTTTCCTTCACCACTTCCTCCGTGGACTAGGGTTTCCCCTCCATCCATTCGTCCGTGGTCTCATGTTCTACTATGGGCTGGACTTTCATGATCTGGCCCCGAACTTCATCCTCAACATTTCGGCGTTCATCATCGTGTGTGAGGCTTTCCTCCGCATCCGGCCCCACTTCGGCCTGTGGTTAAAGACCTTCAATATCAAGCCGAAGGTGGTATGAGGCCAACAAGCAGAATGCGGCGGAGCCATGGTGGGCAAGATGCCCAACGTCATATGGCTCGAAGGCTCCTTCATGGAGACAATAAAGGGGTGGCAGTCGGCGTGGTTCTACATCACCGAGCCGCGCGATGCCAAATGGGCGGCAGCCCCCGAGTTTCGATCCGGATTACCTACATGGCTCACTTCCTGGAAGGAGAAGGGCCTGCCGTGGGGTTCATCGGTGGAGCTGGACGGACTCCAGAAATGTATCCGGAGTATGGCAAGCAAGAAGCTCAAGCTTGTCAACATAGTCCAAGTTATGCTCATCCGCCGGATCCTCCCGTGTCAACAACGGGATTGTACCTTCTGGGAGTTCGACCCGGCCCAGCACCAGACTCTGAGCGAGCTCTTTGATACGACACACAAGGACGTCTGGAAGGTGCTGTTCAAGGGCGCCGAGGTCCCTCCTCTCGCCGAGGATTGTGGACTAAGCGCAAAGCGCTTAGCGCGTTTGGTGAGTTCAATACGTCCGGTAAGACATTTATTTTCCCTAGCTTAATTATGCGTGGGGTCTAATCTCCAGGCCTTTGACAGGACTGGGTGGAGATGTCGGGGCAGATCGACTATCCGGCCCCTTTGCCCGAAGACATTGCGAGCGCTCTCCTGATGGAGATGCTGGCTCCGGCTCCTTACAAGGTGCCGGAGAAGACCAAGAAGGCCAAGGGAGCCCGAAAGAGTTCCCAACGCCAGGTGTTATCGGACTCATTGTCTGATAACTCTGCGGCACACTCTTCCCCGAAGACGAGGAGGAAGAAGAAGATGCTCCCCCTCCATGCGGGGGAGGCAAGAAAAGGAAGGCCGCCCCAACTGGGGAGGCCGAAGGGTCCAAGAAGGGGAGGACTCTCCTTCCGGAAAGTTCCACCGCCACCGACGAGGGCGAAGACGAGTGGTTGCCCCGGGCCAAGCCCCCGGGGAGATGTAAGTATTCGGATACCAGAGTAACTCATAGCATTCCTTTGTCGCACTGCTTTCCCTAACGCCGAACATGATTATGCAGGCCGCCGCGAACTAGCATCGATGTATCATCTGACGGCTCCCTGGGCTTGTCGGACATGGATAGCGATCCAGTCCCAACCGCCACCTCCCCTCATCCTACTGATGACGCTGAGGTGCTATCTCAAGAGGCACTGGGTCGAGGGGAAACAGTCCTGGAGGCGCCTCAAGGCGACCTTCCGGACTCCGGGAGCCGCGGAGACGGGGCCCCCGAGAGCTCCGAGTTCGGCCCTCAGCCGAACACCGCGCCGGACCCTCCAGCGGTTCCGGGCTCGGGCAGGCGGCCTCCTTCTAAGAGGGGCAAGACGCCTGTGCTGGTGACTTCTGTCCATCCGGAGGCACCGGACAATCTGCTGGAAGCGCTTTGCAACGCTTCCATCGACGAGGAGCACCGCACTATCATGAGTGCGGTGATCCAGAAGGTTCAGTCCGCCAAGAGCGGATTGACTGAAGCCTGTGCCAGCCTTCTAACAGGCTTTGAGGTAAGTGTTTTAAAATGTAGTAGAAATATTACCGCATAGACAGTAGCCCCTGATGCTTTGTTCGGTGTTCACAAAGAAAAGCCGAACAGAGGATCAAATAATATCGCAGGAGTGTAATATAAGTATGTCAATATGCGTATGCAGGCTTCGCTGCTGGCGTCCGCCGCACTGACTGCGGAGGTCGCCGTACTGAAGCAGGACCTCGAGGGGTCCAGGAAAGAGCTCGGCCTTGCCAAGAGGCAGCTCGAGGAGAACAAGGGTAAGTAATACCCTGTCTTATGTATATATATAAGAGAGGACGCGATTGCAAAATGACAGGATCATCGTATGTTTGCCAGGGGCCATGACTGAGGTGGCAACCCTGAAGCAAGCGCTAACCAAGGTCGAAGATACAGCGTCCAAGGAGCGCACCGAGCGAGAGAAGCACGAGGCTCGGGTGGGCGAGGTGCAGCAAGAGCTCCAGACTCTTGTGGCGAAGCACGAGGCGTTGGAGCTTGACTCCAAGACGCGGGAGTCTGAGCTTGCCGCGGCCCTCGAGAGTGTAAAAAGTGCCAAGTCCGAAGCCCAAAAGTCCCTCCAAGAGATCGACGTGATGAAGAAGATAGCGGCGGGTAAGGCTTTCTATATGCAAAGCAAGCATGTAAAAGTAAATTACCGATTACTTACCCGGGTCCAGAGCTCTTCAGGAGCATTCGCAGATTTGCCCCGTAGTGTGTCTGATGCCGCACAATTTTACCAGGCCGAGGGCGGAAGCTCGACGGAGAAGCTGTTTTGGTCTTAGTATGCTGAGGCCGAACATCCGGTGCCAATGAGTGACCAGCTGAAGCAGATGGTCGAGCTACATAAGGCCGCCAATCAGGACATGAAGAGCTTTATAGTCCGGCTGTGGCCGGGCAACGCCCTTCCGAACAGCTTCTTCGGCCTGGTGAGGCGGCTTGTGGATGCCTGCCCGCGGCTGGAGGTCGTCAAGCGATCTGTCTGCATTGAAGGTGCACGCCGGGCTTTCGCCCATGTGAAATTGCAGCGGGTCAAGCTAGACGCCGTGAAGCTGATCAAGGAGGGGCCGCCGGAGGGCAAGGAGCACCGCCACCCCGAGATGTACTACGAGGGTGTTCTGCCGGGTGCCCGTCTTATCGCGGATGAGTGTTCAAAATATGTAATATTTGAATGAAACTTGCTCATTTTATCCTGTATTTATGAAAACTTGTTTGCGCTATGCAACGCTTGTTTGAATTTAAAATATTACCTTCTATTTGGCCGTTTATCCAATCTGAGAGATGGCTAGTCCTCGGCTTCTGCCCCCATGCCACGAGTGTTGGGGTGTTCGGGATAAACCTGAGCACTCTTGTTCCCATATTTGGGTCCTTCGAGGGAGGTGCTTAGCACAACGAACAAGGCAACCGGACTAATAATGCTTTATCACTCTCACTTAGCCATGGAATTCTATAATTTTAAATTTCGGCGAAGCCCCTGATATTCGGAAGGCCGAATTCGGGGCGCGATACACGCCTGTAAGCTAGACAGGGCCGGCCCCTTGCCCTAAGCGGCATAAGTCTTTAGGGACTCGAAAAACCTCGTAGAACAGCGACCAGTCTCTCGCCTTATCATGACAGTCAGTTTTAGCTTTCTCCACTGAGGTGCTAAGCCCAGCAGAACCGGGCACAATCGCAGTAGTTCTCCTAGCGCTACCTTAGCTGATAGAGCGGAACGTAAGGTACCAAAACATAGGAGCCGGGCAAACCCAACATTTGACCAAAGACATGATTCAGAGCTGATGCATATAATGTTATAAGTTCGGGGTGCTGCACTTGTGAAAGTGTTCGGACTTTTCACACCGTATTGTGAGGTACGTAAGCCCCTGGTGTATTAGCCGTACCAAGGTGTACGGTTGCAAGGCGTCATTAATGAACACATAGATATATATATAACAAGAATGCAATAATAGTTGTAATGTCATGCATTGTTTATTAAAAAATTGCGTTAAAGCAGAGTGATACAGATAGTGCGATAAGCAAAGAGTAGGACTATGTCCCTTCCAAGGGCAAGCTGAGGAATGATATGAAATCGAATATTTTTCTCATTACTGTAATCAACCTAGGAATTCCGTGGTATGACGTAGTTGTCTGCCTCCTTGGTTGTTGCATCATGTGTTCGGCAATAGTGCTGTCGGACAGTGTTTCCAGAGATTAAGGTCCTGAAAGAAAAAAGAAAAATAACCAAACGGGAAGCCCCTAGTGCGGTTTAAGCCGTGTCTTGGGGCGTGCCGCAGTTGTGCCTCCTTCCCCACCTGTGCCCATGGTATTTTTAATGTGTAATTATGTACGCGTGGCAGGAGTTTCGCCGCTAGGCTGGGATTGGGGTGGCCGCCGTATTGCTATGCGAGCTCAGATCACGCCAGGCGGTCTATTTGTCGATTGCCCCGAGCGCGCTTGAAGGTGTCCGGGCTATGAAGCGCCGAACTGGTTGATTGCCTTGAGAGGCTGCTTTGCATTTCTGCTGCGAGGGTTGCAGTGTGCTCCTCTGTTCGGAGAGAGCGCTCTGTGTTTCCATTGACTGTAATAACTCCGTGAGGTCCTGGCATCTTGAGCTTGAGGTATGCATAATGCGGTATCGCATTGAATCTAGCAAATGCGGTTCGCCCGAGCAGTGCGTGATAACCACTGCGGAACGGGACTACATCGAAGATTAACTCTTTGCTTCAGAAGTTATCCGGGGATCCGAAGACCACTTCCAGTGTAATTGAGCCTGTGCAATGGGCCTCTACACCTCGAATGACGCCCTTAAAGGTCGTTTTTGTGGGTTTGATCCTTGAGGGGTCTATACCCATTTTGTGCATCGTGTCCTGATAAAGCAGGTTCAGGCTGCTGCCGCCGTCCATAAGGACTCGAGTGAGGTGAAATCCGTCGATGATTGGGTCTAGGACCAGTGCGGCGAATCCGCCATGACGGATACTAGTGGGGTGGTCCCTGCGATCGAAGGTGATCGGACAGGAGGACCAAGGGTTGAACTTTGGGGCGACTGGCTCCAACTCATATACATCCCTGAGCGCACGCTTCCGCTCCCTCTTGGGGATGTGGGTTGCGTATATCATGTTCACCGTCCGCACTTGTGGGGGAAACCTCTTCTGTCCTCTAGTGTGCGGCTGCCGGGGCTCCTCCTCGTCATCGCTATGCGGCCCCTTGTCCTTGTTTTCGGCAATTAACTTGCCGGCCTGCTTGAACACCCAACAATCCCTGTTGGTGTGGTTGGCTGGCTTGTCTGGGGTGCCGTGTATTTGACACAAGCGATCGAGTATACGGTCCAAGCTGGACAGACCCGACGTACTTTGTTTGAATGGCTTTTTCCGCTCACCGGGTTTAGAGCCTTTGAATCCTGCATTGACTGCCGTATCCTCAGTATTTTCGCTGTTAATGCGGCACTTATGCTTGCTGCGACGTGACCTGCTATTGCCGTCCTTGGTATCTGAGGTACCATGGTTCTTTGATATGTTATTACTGCGAGCCAGCCAGCTGTCTTCTCCCGCACAAAAGCAGGTCATGAGCGTCGTGAGGGCTGCCATATATTTCGGCTTTTCCTGACCAAGGTGCCGGGCTAGCCACTCGTCTCGGATGTTGTGCTTGAAAGCCGCTAAGGCCTCCGCATCCGGACAGTCGACGATTTGATTTTTCTTTGTAAGGAACCGAGTCCAGAATTGCCTGGCCGACTCTTCTGGCTGCTGAATTATGTGGCTCAAATCATCGGCGTCTGGTGGTCGCACATAAGTGCCCTGAAAGTTGTTGAGGAATGCGGCTTCCAGATCTTCCCAACAGCTAATGGAGTCCGCTGGCAAGCTGTTAAGTCAATGCCGAGCTGGTCCTTTGAGCTTTAGTGGGAGGTATTTGATGGCGTGTAAGTCATCGCCGGGGGCCATGTGGATGTGGAGGAGGAAGTCCTCAATCCATACTGCGGGATCTGTTGTGTCATCGTATGATTCAATATTTACAGGTTTGAAACCTTCTGGGAATTGATGTTCCATTACTTCGTCTGTGAAGCATAAGGGGTGTGCGGCGCCTCTGTACTGGGCTATATCGCGACGCAGCTCGAATGGGTCTTGCCCGCTGTGTTCGGCCCAGCCGGATTTGCTTTTACTGTATCTGGCATGACGTTTGTCATCTTGCAGAGTGGTGCGCCCTCATGATCCTTAGATCGATCTTGAATGCTTTTCCTTGTCCTCCAATATGTCTCGCAGGTCTGGCGTATCTCCCCATGCCTTTTTATTTGAATGGCGTTGGGGTGGAGGCTGAGCTTTTGGCTGGAATGCCTCTCTATCGCGGCCACGAGGTGGCCGATCAGCCGTATCATACGCTTCTTCCTCCAGTCGGGGTAGTAACCTGCGCCTTGGGTAACTCTTGGAGGGGCGCTCGAGTTTATATTCCTCGGTCGCGAGGACTTCAGTCCATTTGTCAGCTAGCATATCTTGATCAGCTTGAAGCTACTCCTGCTTTTTCTTCAGGCTATTTGCCGTGGCCATAAGCCGGCGCTTGAAGCGCTCTTGTTCGACGGGATCCTCTGGTACGGTGAATTCATTGTCGCCGAGGCTTGCCTCGTCTTCGAAGGGGGGCATGTGATTGTCATCCTCCTCCTCTCCTTCTGCCGCTCTCTCAGGAGAGCTGGCTCCTCCATCCTCCTGCTCTAAATCTTGTTGGAGGGGTTTGTTGTTTTCTTCGGCACTATCCGGAGTGTTATTATCTCCTGTGCCGGTATCACCACTTTTGCTTTGGCGGGACTTAGAGCGGCGCCGCTGACGTCAGCATTTGGGTTGCTTCTTGGAGGGGTCATCCTCCGCTATCCCGTCACCATTGCCTTCTTTGGGTGTATCCACCATGTATATGTCATTTGACGAGGTGGCTTTCCAGTGCCCTATAGGTGCTGGTTCATGTTCGTCTCCTACATCGTCGTCCATACTGTCAATGTGTTCGAAGTCGAAGTCGAGCATGTCGGTTAAATCATCGACAGTGGCTACGAAGTGGGTGGTGGGTGGGCGTCGAATTTCTTCGTCGTCCGCATCCCAATCCTGTTGGCCATAATCCGGCCAGGGCTCTCCTGACAAAGAGAGAGACCTTAGTGAATTCAGAATGTCGCCAAAGGGCGAGTGCTGAAAGATATCCGCGGCGGTGAATTCCATGATCGGCGCCCAATAGGATTCGATTGGGAGGGGCGCGGATGGTTCGGAGTCCGGCACCTTGGAGTCACGGGCTGCGCAGAGGGTTAGGCTGGTGTTCGGCTCGATCGCCGTCGAGACTGCAGCCCCTGAGGCGGTGTCTAACCACCCGTCCTCGACTGGCGCAGTTGGCTCCGAGCTGAGGGTCGGAGCTGATATGGGCGTAGCCTCTGGGGTACTGTTCAGCGGCAGAGCTAGGTCATACCCATCGCGACAGTTCGGCACGCCCGGCTGTGGCTTGAATCCGTCGAAGATCAAGTCTCTGCGGATGTCGGCCGTGTAGTTCAAACTTCCAAATCTGACCTGATGGCCAGGGGCGTAGCTTTCAATCTGCTCCAGATGGCCAAGCGAATTAGCCCGTAGTGCAAAGCCGCCGAATACGAAGATCTGTCCGGGGAGAAAAGTCTCACCCTGGACCGCATCGCTATCGATGATAGTAGGAGCCATCAAGCCTAACGGCGACGACACAGAGGAACTCTCAATGAAAGCACCAATGTCGGTGTCAAAACCGGCGGATCTCGGGTAGGGGGTCCCGAATTGTGCGTCTAGGCCGGATGGTAACAGGAGGCAGGGGACACGATGTTTTACCCAGGTTCGGGCCCTCTTGATGGAGGTAAAACCCTACGTCCTACTTGATTGATATTGATGATATGGGTAGTACAAGAGTAGATCTACCACGAGATCATAGAGGCTAAACCCTAGAAGCTAGCCTATGGTATGATTGTATGTTATGCTTGTTGTCCTACGAACTAAAACCCTTTGGTTTATATAGACACCGGAGAGGGTTAGGGTTACACAAGGTCAGTTACAAAGGAGGAGATATCCATATACGTATTGCCTAGCTTGCCTTCCACGCCAAGTAGAGTCCCATCCGGACACGAGACGAAGTCTTCAATCTTGTATCTTCATAGTGTAACAGTCCGGCCAACGGAGATAGTCCGGTTGTCCGAAGACCCCCTAATCCAGGACTCCCTCAGTGAGCAAGCCTCTCACTCGGGGGCTTACCTGCAGTCTAGTACTCGCCTAAGTTCGTAAAATCCTACCGAGTGGTGAGCGACCCTCCCACTCGAAGGCTTAGCTGCAGTTCAGTACTCGCCTAAGTTTGTAAAATCCTACCAAGCGGTGAGCAACCCTCCCACTCGGGAGCTTAGCTGTAGTCCAGTACTCGCCTAAGTTTGTAAAATCCTACCGAGTGGTGAGCAACCCTCCCACTCAGGGGGCTTAGCTGCAGTCCAGTACTCGCCTAAGTTTAAAAAATCCTACCAAGTGATGAGCAACCCTCCCACTGGGGGGCTTAGCTGCATTCCAGTACTCGCCTAAGTTTAAAAAATCCTACCAAGTGGTGAGCAACCCTCCCACTCGGAGGCTTAGCTGCAGTCCAGTACTCGCCTAAGTTTGTAAAATCCTACCGAGTGGTGAGCAACCCTCCCACTCGGGGGCTTAGCTGCAGTCCAGTACTCGCCTAAGTTTGTAAAATCCTACCGAGTGGCGAGCAACCCTCCCACTCGGGGGCTTAGCTGCAGTCCGGTACTCGCCTAAGTTTGTAAAATCCTACCAAGTGGTGAGCAACCCTCTCACTCGGGGCTTAGCTGCAGTCCTGTACTCGCCTAAGTTTGTAAAATCCTACCGAGTGGTGAGCAACTGATACGTCTCCGTCGTATCTATAATTTTTGATTGTTCCATGCCAATATTCTACAACTTTCATATACTTTTGGCAGCTTTTTATACTATTTTTGGGACTAACATATTGATCCAGTGCCCAGTGCCAGTTCCTGTTTGTTGCATGTTTTTTGTTTCGCAGAATATCCATATCAAACGGAGTCCAAACGGAATAAAAACTAATGGAGATTCTTTTTGGAATATATATGATTTTTGGGAAGAAAAATCCACGCGAGATGATGCTCGAGGGGCCCACGAGGTAGGGGGCGCCCCCCTAACCCTCGTGGCCACCCGTAAGGAGGTTGTTGACCTTCATTCGCCGCAAGAAAGCTAATATCCGGATAGAGATCGTGTTAAAATTTCAGCCCAATCGGAGTTACGGATCTCCGGGAATATAAGAAACGGTGAAAGGGAAGAATCTGGGAACGCAGAAACAGAGAGAGAGAGAGAGACATATCCAATCTCGGAGGGGCTCTCGCCCCTCCCGTGCCATGGAGGCCATGGACCAGAGGGGAAACCCTTCTCCCATCTAGGGAGGAGGTCAAGGAAGAAGAAGAAGGAGGGGGGGCTCTCTCCCCCTCGCTTCCGGTGGCACCGGAGTGCCACCGGGGGCCATCATCATCACCGCGATCTACACCAACACCTCCGCCATCTTCACCAACATCTCCGTCACCTTCCCCCCTCTATCTACAGCGGTCCACTCTCCCGCAACCCGCTGTACCCTCTACTTGAACATGGTGCTTTATGCTTCATATTATTATCCAATGATGTGTTGCCATCCTATGATGTCTGAGTAGATTTTCGTTGTCCTATCGGTGGTTGATGAATTGCTATGATTGATTTAATTTTCTTGTGGTTATGTTGTTGTCCTTTGGTGCCCATCATATGATTGCGCGCGTGGATCACACCCTAGGGTTAGTTGTATGTTGATAGGACTATGTATTGGAGGGCAAGAGTGATAGAAGCTTCAACCTAGCATAGAAATTGATGCATACAGGATTGAAGGGGGACCAATATACCTTAATGCTATGGTTGGGTTTTACCTTAATGAACATTAGTAGTTGCGGATGCTTGCTAATAGTTCCAATCATAAGTGCATAGAATTCCAAGTCAGGGATGACATGCTAGCAGTAGCCTCTCCCACATAATACTTGCTATCGGTCTAGTAAAGTAGTCAATTGCTTAGGGGCAATTTCGCAACTCCTACCACCACTTTTCCACACTCGCTATATTTACTTTATTGTTTCTTTATCTAAACAGCCCCTACTTTTTATTTACGTACTCTTTATTATCTTGCAAACCTATCCAACAACACCTACAAAGTACTTCTAGTTTCATACTTGTTCTAGGTAAAGCGAATGTCAAGCGTGCGTAGAGTTGTATCGGTGGTCGATAGAACTTGAGGGAATATTTGTTCTACCTTTAGCTCCTCGTTGGGTTCGACACTCTTACTTATCGAAAACTGTTGCGATCCCCTATACTTGTGGGTTATCAGCAACCCTCCCACTCGGGGGCTTAGCTGCAGTCATGTACTCGCCTAAGTTTGTAAAATCCTACCGAGTGGTGAGCAACCCTCCCACTCGGGGGCTTAGCTGCAGTCCAGTACTCGCCTAAGTTTAAAAAATCCTACCAAGTGGTGAGCAACCCTCCCACTCGGAGGCTTAGCTGCAGTCTAGTACTCGCTTAAGGTTTAAAGTCTGTCCCTATCTGCAAGGACGACGAGGTGCAGGTCGACCGCGGCCTTCTTCTCCGAGCTACGCCACAAGTACAACGTACGCTCCATCCCTATCCGCAAGGACGACGAGGTGCGTGTCGACTGCGACCTCTTTTTCCGAGCTACGCCACAAGTACAACGTACGCTCCATCCCTATCCGCAAGGACGACGAGGTGTAGGGCGACTGCGGCCTTCTTCTTCGAGCTACGCCACAAGTACAACATACGCTCCATCCCTATCTGCAAGGACGACGAGGTGCGGGTCGACTGTGACCTCTTTCTCCGAGCTATGTCACAAATACAACATGCGCCCCATCCCTGTCCGCAAGGACGACGAGGCGCAAGTCGATTGAACTCTCCACTTCAGGGCTACATCCCAAATAGAAAATTCCATGCGAAGGCAAATACAAACATATTCAGAAATAAACCAAGTTCAGATAGATCCTAAGAATTCCAGGCAATGGATCAAAAGTATTCGAGCATCAAGCCCGAAGGAGTTTAATGGTTACAGCAACCACTCGGCATCCCGAGGCAAATTTAAGGCAAGTTTAAATATCAAAGTTTGTTCATTCTACAGGAGGAGGGCTGGCAGGTTCAACGAATTCGTCCAAGTCGATTCCATCTGCAATCCGAGTGGCGGAAGCTATGAAAGTCTCCATAAAGGATTGGAAATCGTGCCTTTTGGTGTTGGCGACCTTGATCGCCGCCAGCTTGTCTTCGCGAGCTTCCTTGCAGTGGACTCTTACCAAGGGCAACGCCACATCAGCACCACACCGGGCAGAGGACTTCTTCCACTCTTGCACTCGACCAGGAACCTCGTTGAGCTGAGTCATCAGAGATTTGAGGTCATTTTGAAGCATCACCCTTGGCCAGAGTGATGAGTTGATCCATGAAACTTCCACCTTCAGATGAGCGAGGTAACTTGTGACACTGGTGACACGGGATTCCAGTGGAAGCACATTCATGGCAGCCTCGTCGCCGACTGGAGAAACGATAGAGTCTAAACCCGTCTGATCCGTCCAGTTTCCTCGTCAAAGTTTTGGCAGAATTCTGCAGTCAAAGAGTTAGTGAGTCGACTGGACAGGATTAACTCACAAGCAGTAAAGCAGTCGGATTAAAAGGAGTACCTTCCAGCATAAGATAGAGCTTCTTGGCAAGAGTTCTCAGATAGGCTTCCACGTCATTTCTCTTACGAGCCGCAGACTCCAGCTTCTCATTCAGAGCTATCTTATCCTTCTTCAGACGAGTTACCTCTCGGTTGGATTCAGTGAGAGAGGACATCAGCTTGCTTACTTCTCCTTCCAGCGCTCCGACCGAAGCCAGCTTCTGGTCTGCAAGGGTAGTCTTATCTTGAGCTTCCTTCTGCGCAGCTGCAAGGTCCAAGTCCTTCTTCTCCAGAGCCAACCTCATTTTCTCTGCAAAATAAGCAATCAGATCAAACAAGAGATCGAAGAAATATTTTAAAGGACGATCGACGTGAATAGTCGACAGGCAGTTACCTTCCATACTAGCAGCTTCATCTTGAGCTTTCTGCAACTTTTGTTGGGCCAGCTCCAAGTCAAGGTTGAGTTGCCTCTGCTTCTCCTCAAATTCGGCGAACTTAGAAATGAGAGTACAAGATTTCTGCAGAAGGTAAAAGACATGTCAATCGACAAGATCAAAGATTATTTACTTTCGAGTGAATAAAACTTAAAAGTTTACTCAGACCCCAGCCGACTGTCCGCTGTCGACCGCGATCTCGGGGACTACACCCAGCGGGTGCACTTGGCGTGCCACCACTGATTCAGACCCCACTCGACCGGTCCGCCCGGGTCGAGTAAAAAAAGAAAGAGAGAAGAACTATTCAGACCCCGGCCGACTGCCAGCAGTCGACCGCGGTCTCGGGGACTACACCCAGTGGGTGCACTTGACGTGCCCCCACTGGTTCAGATCCCACTCAGCCGGTCCGCCCGGGTCGAGTGGAAGAAAGGAAAGGGAAAAGTACTCGGACCCCAGTCGACTGCCCGCAGTCGACTGCGGTCTCGGGGACTACACCCAGTGGGTGCACTTAGCGTGCCCCCACCAGTTCATATCCCACTCGCCCAGGCCGAGTGGAAGAGCGCAAATACTAAAGACAACAAAACACCCGGTGGGTGTACAGATTCGACGCAAACAATAAGAGATTGTGTGAAAGAAAATATTTCAGGTAGCATATCCTAATAGAACAAGGTCAGTCGAAAGCCAACTTACCTGGACATTGGCCCGAAGAGCCGCGCTGGCATCGTAAGCAGCCTGGTTGTTCTCGTGCACCGTCTTCATCCGCTCCATCATCACGTTAGCCTAACGGATAGCCTCCACAGTAGTGTCCGACTGGCTTTCTGAAACATGATAGTTGGTGAAGAAAGGGGCAGACGGCCCAGATGCGGCAGCTTGGAACTCCGAGACATGGGGTTGGGCGGCTGAAGGAAACACTGGTACAATCGATGGTGCAGGGCGCTCACTCGACAATGGGACAGCAAAAGTTACAGAGGCCCCACATGCATCTTTGGGTTGTTGGACAGTTGGTTCCGTCGTCAGCCCCAACTAAGATGTCTTGCCAACCGCTACTTTTTTGTTCTTTCTGGGCCTCGGGGCCACATCTTCATCATCATCCGGAAGCTCGATAACGTTGGGTGGGGATGCAAATAAATCAGTCGACCCCAAGTGAATCACCAGAATTCGATTGACCAACTAATCAAGACCAAGATCACGAGAATTTTACCTGGGTTGGAGGTAACCGCGTCTTCCATTTCCTCGTCTCGGTATTGGCGGGAAGAAGTTCTAGAGGTAGCAGCACTGCAAATGTCAACTTTCAGTCGGTTATGTTCTGTTGCTCGAGTCGACCAAAAAGATCGGGTCAGATGATTACACGGAGATGGTGGGAATGGTCACTTTGATTCTGGGCAAAGCCTTCAGCGATTTGGAGGATGTGGCCTTCAATAGTTTCGGCGCAGGAGGTGGCGCAGTCTTGAGCTGTTTCGGTCCCTTCTCAGTCGGCACCGGAGAAGACGTCTGAGGGCGCTTTGAAGACTACCCAGTCGGTGCGGCCACCAGGTCAGGGGTGTTTGCCGGGTCGTGAACGTGCTTGGACCTCCTTTCTCTGCGAGGAGGCGAGTCGACCTCCTCTTCATCACTCGAGTCGTCGCTCTCCTCGTCCTCCTCTGCATCCGAGTGCCACTCGCCACTCTCGCCCCCGCTCGCCTCTTCCTCGACGTTTTGCTCCTGCACTCCATTGGGCATCGAGTACATATCAATAAGAGCCTGAAAAGACAATGAACAAAAGAAAGACAGTCGACCGTCAACAAGATGTTACATAGTGAACCAAGAAGACACTCGACAATGCAGAATCGTACCTATTCCGGCTGGTGCAAATGGTCGAATGTAACCACCCTCCTGGACCCCCGAGGATTATCCTTGTTGCCGGTAATACCCCTCAGCCACTTCTCCACTATGTCCTCACTAACATCCTCCGGGTGGATCTGAGTGGAATCCTCGAGTCCCGAGTACATCCACATCGGATGGTCACGAGCTTGGAGTGGTTGGATGCGTCGACTGAGGAAGACCTCCAGTAGGTCCATACCAGTCACTCCATTGCGGACAAGTTGGACGACCCGCTCAACCAACACCTTCACCTGCGCCTTCTCTTCCAGGATCACTCTCAAGGAGGAGGGCTTCTCCACTCGAGCCATGGAAAAGGAGGGAAGTCCAGTCGACTGACCCGGGGACGGCTGGTCCTTGCAGTAAAACCAGGTCGACTGCCAGCCTCGGACCGAGTTGGGTAGGATCATAGCGGGGAAGGTGCTCTTGTTCCTCATTTGGATTCCAAGACCCCCGCACATCTGTATCACGTGCGTCCTCTTGTCAGTCGGGTTGGCCTTCTTAACCGTCTGGGAGCGACATGTGAATATGTGCTTGAAGAGACCCCAGTGTGGTCGGCAGCCCAAGAAATTCTCACACATAGACACGTAAGCAGCGAGGTACACGATGGTGTTTGGATAAAAGTGGTGGAGTTGAGCCTCAAAGAAGTTCAAGAAACCGCGAAAGAAAGGGTGGGGAGGCAAAGAAAACCCGCGGTCGACATGAGTGGCGAGGAGGACGCACTCACCCTCCTGCGGCTGCGGCTTGGTCTCGTTCCCCGGGAGCCGCGCCGACTCATGGGGGATCAGTCCCCCCCTCCACCAGGTCATCAATGTCATCTTGACTGATTGTCGAGCGGATCCAGTCGCCCTGGATCCAGCCAGGCGGCAGGCCAGACCTCGACGAAGATCCGCCTCGGCTGGTCTTCTTCCCTTTCGCCTTTGTCGTCGCTTTCTTCGCACGCTCCAACGCCACCGTCTTCTCCTTCCCCATGGCAGCGGGTCGAGTTCGAGCGGGGCGATGACGCCGAGAGCAGAAGCAGGCGCAGCGGAGGAATCTAAGGAGGAGGAAGAAGAATGGGCGCACTGTTCAAAGGCCCCGGTCTGGCGCCTTATATAAGGTCGCTTCCGAGTGACTGACTTGTAGGCCTGAACGATCTTATCAAATCCCGCAACAGTCACGCGCGCGATACGTGGCAAAAAAAGGTGTCGCGGAGATCGAGGCAGCCTGCCTAATCCGTCCCGATTACTGCGGCCTCCTCCGCCCGGCGTGCTTCCCAAAATTCGAGTCCCGTGAAATCCGCAGACGGCAGAACGACCCGTCAGACGGAAGATTTTTCCCATATCAACACTCAAAACTTAACAACAAAGTTCACTCGACAAAACCAAGAATGGATCAAGGCGACTGAACAAGCAGTTGAAGCCATCATGAAAGTTCATTCGACCTCTGGGCGAGACATTCTCAAAGCACAAAAGCTGAATCAGAGGGATTATCAACTCCTTCTCCACTCGAACCATGAACCATTCGGGGGCTAATGATGAAGCTACATACCTAGGGTAGGGTCATAGACCTGACCTAGACATCCTCCCCTAGGACAGTGCCCTAAAGCCAGGATCATCCAAAGGGTACCATCATCCACTCGACCAGAAACGTTCCACTCAGAAGAACCAATGCCACTCGACCGTCACAGAAGTCACTCGACGAGCAGAAGAGCTAAAGCCACTCTGCATATGCAACGGTCAAGCATTTACTTATAGACTTAATTGACATTTACAGCACTTTAATGTGGGTGTTACCAGTAACGTTCTCTCTTCAATGTACCTTAAACCCTATGTGTCGTGGGCTGGCTAGGGTCTTGGCGCACTCTATATAAGGCACCCCCCTCCACAGTCACAAGGGTTCGCACCCCCTGTAACTCACACGCATATAATCCAGTCGACCGCCTCCGGGCTCCGAGACGTAGGGCTGTTACTTCCTCCGAGAAGGGCCTGAACTCGTAAAACTCGCGTGTACAACTCCTCCATAGCTAGGATCTTGCCTCTACACTCCTACCCCCCATTCTACTGTCAGACTTAGAACCACGACACCGGACGCGGCCTTTTGCTTTGGATCTCTCTTTCTGTGGCTTTGCTTTTTGATTCTGGACTTAAGTTGAAGCTGAAATTTTATCGTTGCACGCGAGGGGTGCCTTTTCTCGTTCAAGCCGTTTTTCGCCTTCTGGATCTTGTTTGGTTTGGGACTCACGTCCGTCGCCTCTCCCTCGCAAAGCTCCTTGTGAGCCGGACCGCGCAGAGCACGCGCTAGCACTACGCCTGGTGCTCCCCCTTCCTGGAGCCCCCCTTCAAACAGGGCGATAAGCTCCGCAGGATTCTCAGGAACTCGTCACCTCACGACCCAGCCCTAAGCAGGCGCTGACTAAGGTAATCCACGTCTGGAAACTCACCTCCAGCTTTACAAGCTTGCGAGGACACATACCCACATCACATAGGAAAGTAAAAACTGTGATTCGTTTACACGAGGGGCTCCCCCTCTCAAAATGCTCTCACAAGTTTCCCTAGGGCCACGCCCGAGTTTTGTGTGCAGAATAAAACAACAGGAGAATATGGGATCAGCCAGAGATATCGCTCGCTGCGTCATCCAGGGACGCATCGCTCGCATCGTCATCATCTTCGTCGGAATCGTCGCCGCCGTCGGTGACGCCCCCATCGCCGTCGTTGACCACGTCACCTTTGTCTGCAACGACCACCACCCCATCGTTCTCCAAGGTGAAGGCCCTGACCAACGCGTCGACATGATCCTCTACCCAATGCGCCAAGTCGCCCCGGACGGCAATGGGCACAGGAGCAATGGCGGCATCAAAGTAGAAGTTGGGGTCAGCGTTCAGGAGGTGGCTGAAGACACGGGAGAAGGCGCGCTGAAGTAGGCCACGACCCCCCTCCTCCACAAGCTGCCGAGCTCTGGCAGATTGAGCCTCCAGGCGCGTCACCACCTCGGTGAAGAAGGTCAGGTGGCTGGCGTAGTCACTCGAGTTAGGGGTCGAGGCATTCTCGTCGCAGATATAGCCCAGGGCGGTGTTGGCCTTGTTCCGAAGGTCTTGAAGCATAGGGTCGTGCACGCACTCCAGTGTTCGGTGTTGGAGCACTTCTTCTCTGTTTTGCCGAGCGACGGCCTCGGCATCGTCAATTCGCCTCCGGAGGGAAAGCAACTCGGCGCGGGCGGAGGCCAGGTCCGCCTGTGCCGTAACCAGGGCGGCAGTTGTGGCCTCAGCACGCCTCTCGGCCTCGTCCAACCTGGGCCTGAGGGCGGCGGCCCTGCCCGCGCCCTCCTGTCCGGTGAGCTCCAACCTCAAGCCGTACCTGTCCTCCAGATCGGCACGAACCATGGCTACTCCGCGATTGATCTCTTCTTCGACTCCGGCCTCACGGGCCCCGACAGCATCTTCAGCTTG
The DNA here is from genome assembly GCF_003073215.2 of Triticum urartu. Lineage (NCBI taxonomy): Eukaryota > Viridiplantae > Streptophyta > Magnoliopsida > Poales > Poaceae > Triticum > Triticum urartu. The sequence continues at coordinate 527,562,658 of NC_053023.1, forward strand.
AGAAACTTGACGCTCACTCATCTCCAGCCGATCGAGCTCGAGGCTACGCTCCACGGCCTCCAGGGCCAGCGCCTCCTCGCGCCGCCGGATCTCCTCTTCCTCCGCAGGCGTCCCCCTCATCGACGCAAGGGCGGCCCCACGCGCCTCGACTTGCTACTCAAGGGACGCGCTCCAGGCCTGGAGCTCCCACGCGCGCTCCTCCACAGCCTCGCGGCAGCGATCGGCCTTGTGAGCTTCCTCCAAAGCTCGCGAGCGGGCCTCATTGGTAATCTTGAGGGACGCCTCAGCCTTCGCGTTCTCGAGGTCGCGATGATAAGGGCCAAGGTTGATGGCCACTCGCAGCTTGCGTAGCTCCTCCACCAACCGAAGACCTTCGTCCTCAAGACGCGAGTCGACGCCAGCAAGCTCTTCACCAAGGCGCTTCATCGCGCCCATCGCCTCCTGGAAGAGCTCATGGCGGACCACACTGCGCCCGCGCTCGAGCTCGAACACTCGCCCCATCTCGTCCTCCGACTCGGGGGCTACAGGTGGAGCATCAAGTGGCGCGCCATCTCCCGGTTGGGGGCTGGGGGCTGGCGTGGCCCCAGGCGCTGGCTGACCCTCTCGAGGGGCCTGGACCGAGCAAGACCCGCTACTTGAAGGAAGCTCCAGCATTGGGGCTAGCCACCTACCAACTGTGACCAAAGGAGGAGCCATTGGCACGCCTGCTGCGCTCCGAGCAAGGCCGCGAAGAAAGGACGGCGAAGGCGCAAGCTCGGGGTGCCCCGATAATGGACCAGCTCCCGAGTTTGACCCCACGCCGCGGGCAGCGTCTGAGCCAGAAGCACTGGAGCTTGGCAAGTGTGATGGGACGAGAGGGAGCTGCTTCTCTAGAGATTTCACGGCCTTAGCAGAAGCGGACCTGAGGGAGGCAATCGTCAGGAAAGGAAGGCGGCACACGGGAGATCACTAAGAAAAGGTAATTACTCGTCGACGGCGATGTACTTCCATCGCTTCAACGGCCCGAAGATGTTGCTGCCACTGGGGGATCCCTTGCTCTTGTGGAGCTCCTCGAAGTCCACGCAAAGGCGACCGAAGCGCTAGACATGACGGCCGGCGCACGGCGGGGCCAAAGAAGAACCAAGAGGGATGGCTTCAGGGGAGCCCAGTTGCGGCGAACAGCCCGGCTCTCTCTCGCTGCGACCTCCCGAGGCTCCTGGAGCCTCGGCCTCGGGAGCCGCATGCCGCATCTCATCAGTGGCTGGTGCCTCAGGAGGGGCGTCGCAAGCTCCCGAGGACGACGCCCCTAGATCACCGCTCAGCACGTGCTCCTCAGCACTTGAGCAGCTGGCCCCCGTTGCATCTCGCTCCCCCGCACCATCACCTGGGGCGAGCTCGGCACCAATGGAGAGGACGGGGACCACGATGATGGGATTCTCGCGGGGCCCCGCCAAGCCAATTGGGCGCAGCCCCCACTCATCAAAGGAAGGCATGTTTGCGGCGAACGTGACCTTGTTCTCGCTGCGGTACAACATGCATCTCTTCCTGGGCATCTCGTCCGGCAGAGGGACACCGGATAGCACCATCAGCACAGTTTGCCGCGCAGAAAGAGGAAGCCCTTCCTCCTGAAACCTCATGTTGTCCTGCCCGCTGAGCAAGGCCCACATCGGGCAGGAATGGCGCTGAAGCGGAGCAACTCGGCGCCTAACGAACTCCCTCACCACCATGGGCGCAGTCACACCAAGGTCCTTCAGGCAGGGGCTCACGAGCCTCTGGTGACCCCAGCCGGAGTTTGGAATGGCAGGCCCCACCGGAGCTTGGAGCAAAGGGTTGAGCACGCCGGCATCAACAAACACCCATCGCGTGAGGAATTCGCTCGCGGACGAAGGAAGCTCAAAGTCGATCCCCATGACTGCCGTCGCCGCCACGGCCAGAAAGCCCACACACCCTGAGCTCTACCGAGCACCGATGAGATGTAGCGAGAAGAAGTGGTGGAGGAGCGCCACGGGAGGGGGTGATGCCCACCATGGCCTCACACACGAGGCAGAGACGGCAAGAAGGGTCACAGATTGAGGGTTGAGATGAAGCATATGGATCTGATAGTGCTCGAGCACCGCATTAAAGAAAGCGGAGAAGGGAGGAAGCAGGCCAGCCCAGAGGGCGTCAATGAAGATCGGGATCTCGGTGACTGCCCGAGCCATGCTGGAGCGAGACGCAGGCCAGGCTGGCGTCTCTCCCCACTCATTGAAGCTGGAGGCGAGCATGGGGCGCACCTAGCCCATGGCCTCGTCGTTGAGCACCCGAGGCCGGCTGAGCGCCGGCTCAAAGGATGGAGCCGCAGTTGGCGAGGACAGAGGATTCTTCCCCTTGTCGGCTTGTTTCGGCGCCATAGCAGTAAAACAGGCGGAACACTGGTAGGACTGGGAAGGAGGAGCAGGGCGTCGAGGAAGCAGGGAGATTGGAAGATTAGAAAAGCCAGGCGCGGAGGGGAAGAATAATTGTGCAAGAAGCAGGACCGCATAGCCAGGCGGATTCAAAGGCAGCATGGGGAAGCGGAGACGCCCATGTCCAATCAACCGCCACGCTTCAACCGAGGCCGCAGGCTTTAGGGGCCCCGGGCGCTTCGAGTTTGACCCTTGGCTTCGCCGCGAAGCCAAGCTCGCGCGCACCTTGGGCCCGAGGGCTACTGTCGGCGTCCTAGGAACGGGGGTCCCCAGACTTGCCTGCCTGCGGCCCGCGGCGCAGCTGAGCCAGCAGGCCGCACGGCCCATCTTCACCAACAAAGCGCCCAAGACCCTCGCGAGGGGCCAAGCCTCACGAGGCGGATGACGCAAGACCTCCTCTGGAGTGGCCTAGCTAGGCAAGCTCACGAGGAGCAGAGATATCAAGGCGAGGCGAACCTCACGAGGCTCTCATGACGTAAGCTGTGATGATCGAAACCAGGCGGGCGCCAGCGCGCACATCATCCTTGTTTCCTCTTTGGTGCAAAGGGGGCAAGCGCAGCCGCGGAGTACCGAGGCCTCATGCAAAGGTTGCCATTTCGGTGCAACAAGACCAAGACCATGGACTGCAAGACGGAGGTCACCGTGGAGCCCAGAACAACGTCACCACCAGAACTTTGTGCAGGCGAAGACTACTTTTGTCAGGATAGCTTGTACTAGTTGTCCCCCTTCAAATTAGCCCGCCATTGTTGGCTCCCTTCCCGCTCGATATTTGGGAAGAGGACCAGGGCCTCTATAAATAGGACTAGCCACCACCATGGTAGGGAGGGGAGCTCGACACATCATTTTAGCTCAAGAGAGACCACCCTCACACACAAGCTCATCGAGCACAAGAACGCCTTAACCTCAGGAGGCCGTTCTTCCCTTGTATTGTTCATCATCAGCCCAAGAGGCAATCCACCACCACCACACTAGAGTAGGGTATTACACCACAACGGTGGCCCGAACCAGCATAAACCCTGTGTCCTTATGTGTTGTGAGTTCGTCGAGTTCGTCTGCAAGATCTTAGCGAGATAGAGCGTAGATTGGTTGGAGGGAAAGACTTCGCGCGCACCCCAGTGTTCGAACCTTAAGGGTTTGCCGGAACCCCAACCCCTACACACACTTAGCATAATATCGGGATGAGAGGCACATAGATATAACAATGAGCCAATCATGGAGCGGTAAACCTTTTGATCAACCAGCTCACCATCTTTGGTCAAATCAAGATGTCCACTAGTAGGCATGGGTGTAGTCATACCTTTGCATTCTTGCATGTTGAACTTCTTGAATAAGTCCTTGGTGTACTTTATTTGAGAGACAAAGGTACCTTCCTTAGTTTGTTTGATTTGCAAACCAAGAAAGAATTTGAGTTCACTCATCATAGACATCTCAAACTTCTCTGACATTAGCTTTCCAAACTTCACACTAAAATGAGGGTTAGTCGAACCAAATATTATATCATCAACATAAATTTGGCACACAAGTAGTTCTTCATTAACCCTTTTAGTAAAAAGAGTAGAATCTATTTTTCCAATTTCAAAGCCTTTTTCAATAAGGAACTTGGTCAAGCATTTATACCACGCTCTAGGAGCTTGTTTAAGACCATAAAGAGCTTTGTCAAGTTTGTAAACATGATTAGCTTTCTTAGGATTGACAAAGCCGGGAGGTTGCTTAACATAAACTTCCTCCTCAATTTCACCATTTAAAAAAGCACTTTTAATGTCCATTTGGTACAAGGTGATATCATGGTGATTAGCATAAGCAAGTAAGATGCGAATGGACTCAAGTCTAGCAATGGGAGAGTATGTCTCACCATAGTCCATACCTTCGACTTGAGTGTAGACTTGGGCCACTAGACGTGCTTTGTTGCGGACGACTTGACCATCTTCATCTTGCTTGTCGCGAAACACCCATTTGGTACCAATGATGTTGTGGTTGTTGTCAGGCTTCTCGACCAATGTCCACACTTGATTTCTCTCAAAGTTGTGTAGCTCTTCATGCATGGCGTTTATCCAATCTGGATCTTCTAATACTTCTTCAACCTTCATAGGTTCAATGCTAGAGATGAATGAATAATGTTCACAAAAATTAGCCAAACGAGTTTTAGAGTGAGTGATTCTCCCGGTTTGGATATCATTGTAGATTTGCTCGACGGGATGGTCTTTGGCAACTCTTGCTCGAACTTGTGGGAGCTTTTGCTTGGTTCGGGGTGGAACAACCTCTTCATTTTTTTTCTTATTCTTGGCCTTCCTCATTGTTGACGGTGTTGTTCACTTGTCGTGGTGGAGAAGGAGGTTGTTGATGTTCATCTTGGTGTACTTCCTCGTTTTCTTCGTCTTGGTGTGTCCCACTTGTGGATGCTTCCGTATCAACTCTTGGTTCACCTTGTCGTGAGGTGGAAGCTTCTACTTGGACGGACGAGGTACTCTCCTTCACCTCCGTTGGACGAATCTTGCCAATAGACAAGTCTTGGATTGCTTCCGAAGGGTCTTTGTCTCCTACATCAATTGGCAATTGCTCTACTTGCGAGCCGTTAGATTCATCAAACTTCACATCTACCGTCTCTTCAACCTTTCGGGTGAAATTGTTGTAGACATGGTAAGTGTGAGAGTTTGAGCCATAACCAAGTAGGAAACCTTCATGGGATTTAGGAGCAAATTTAGAACGACAATGCTTATCAAGAATGTAGCACTTTGAGCCGAATACTCGAAAGTATCCAACTTGGGGTTTGTTACCGGTGAGGAGCTCGTATGCCGTCTTGCCGAATAGCTTGTGAATATACAAGCGATTTGTTGCATGACAAGCCGTCTCAACCGCTTCCGCCCAAAAGTGTTTTGGAGTCTTGTACTCATCAAGCATCATTCTTGCCATCTCAATAAGAGTCCGGTTCTTCCTCTCAACAACTCCATTTTGTTGAGGTGTGTACGTAGCCGAGAACTCGTGTGAAATCCCCTCTTCGTCAAGAAAGGTGTCCACATTTGCGTTCTTGAACTCCGTTCCGTTGTCACTCCAAACCTTCTTGATCTTCACGTCAAATTGATTTTGGGCCTTCCTAGCGAAGTTTTTGAAGATCTTTTGGACCTGCGATTTATCATTAAGAAAGAACACCCACGTAAATCTTGAAAAATCATCGACTATGACGAGACCAAATGAGTTACCACTGAGACTCTTGTAGGCATTGGGACCAAAGAGATCCATATGAAGTAGCTCGAGCGGTCTTCTCGTGGTCATGATGTTCTTCACGGGGTGACTCCCCCCAACTTGTTTTCCTGCTTGACAAGCACTACAAAGTCTATCCTTGTCAAATATAACATCTTTTACTCCAAGGATATGATCACCTTTAATAAGCTTATCAAGATTTCGCATGCCCACATGACCTAGCCTTCTATGCCAAAACCAGCCTTTAGAGGATTTAACAATTAAGCAAGTTCTAGGTTGAGCCTTTTTAGTGAAATCAACAATGTAAAGATCACCTCTACGTATACCGGTAAAGACCATTTTATGATTATGTCTACGAAACACTTGGCAATCTACTTCAGTAAATAGGACATTGAAACCAAAGTCGTCAAGTCTAGATACGGAAAGTAAATTTTAGCCAAGAGATTCAACGAGCATAACATTTTGTATGGAGCTATCATGTGAGATGGCCACCTTACCGAGGCCAACCACCTTACCCTTTGAGTTATCACCAAAAGTGACATACTTTCGAGGGCCGTCGTTTTCAGCAAGCTCATGAAACATATCTTTGTCTCCGGTCATATGATCAGTACAACCACTATCAAGAACCCATTCCTTTCCTCCAGCCATGTAGCCGCGAAGATTAGCCATAAGACCAAAGTGTCTCATCGCATCGTCAAGATCACTGCCACTATCATCATCCTCATCATAGTATCCATGTTCAAAATCGTCTTGTATTTGATCAATTCCTAGAGAGGGTAATTCATTAGATAAATGATCATCACAATGGTCACCTTTATGAATTATAATGGCTTCGGATATGATATTGCTAATGATTCCAACATCTCCTTTGGCACGCATGAGATTGGTAAGCTCAAATAGACAATCACCAAACATAGGATTACTAGAATTCATCTTACTCAAGGCAATAGACTTATGAAGAATTTCATCTAAGTTTTGCAAGGAATAGTTTGGAAATCTTTCCTCAAGAAATCTCCATATAGTGTAGGCACAATCAAGAGTAGGCAAACATCCAATCAAGTTTCTAGGCAAGCCTCTAGTGATAAGATTAATAGTTCTAAGGTTGCGGATCATGTCAATAGATTCATCAAGGGTAGGATGCAAAGGATCAACATGAGGTGCACAAGGGCTAGTAATGTAATTGTTCAAATGATATTCATTAAAAATCTCAAGCATCTCATTTTTCCACTCACGAAAGAACTCTCCATCAAGAATAGGCACTCTACGTCTAAGACTCCCCAACGTAGACTCATCCATCTTCCTCCAATGGTGATTAAACCAAAGCAATGGAGACCAAAGCTCGGATACCAATTGAAAGGTTCGAGAAGTAGAGTCTAGAGGGGGGTGAATAGACTTTAATCAAGAAAAGTTGCAGTTTTTAATTTCTTTAGGTTTAAGTAGAGTTTTGGCACAAGTTTAAACATTCACAATACATATCAAGCAAGCATGACAAGAGTATATGAGCAGCGGAAAGTAAATCATGCAAGTTGCAAGAATGTAAAGGGATGGGATTGGAATGTGCAAATGCAATTGGAGACACGGAGATTTTTGGCATGGTTCCGATAGGTGGTGCTATCGTACATCCATGTTGATGGAGACTTTAACCCACAAAGGGTAACGGTTGCGCGAGTCCACAGAGGGCTCCACCCATGAAGGGTCCACGAAGAAGCAACCTTGTCTTTCCCACCATGTCCGTCGCCCACGAAGGACTTGCCTCACTCGGGTAGATCTTCACGAACTAGGCGATCTCCTTGCCCTTACAAACTCCTTGGTTCAACTCCACAATCTTGACGGAGGCTCCCAAGTGACACCTGGCCAATCTAGGAGACACCACTCTCCAAGAGGTAACAAATGGTGTGTTGATGATGAACTCCTTGCTCTTGTGCTTCAAATGATAGTCTCCCCAACACTCAACTCTCTCTCACAAGATTTGGATTTGTAGAAAGAATATTTGAGTGGAAAGAAACTTGGGGAAGGCTAGAGATCAAGATTTATGTGGTTGGAATGGAATATCTTGACCTCAACACAAGTGTAGGTGGTTCTATCTTGGAAGTGTAGGCATGTTCTGATGGCTCTCTCTACAAATGAAGAGTGGGTGGAGGGGTATAAATAGCCTCCACACAAAATCTAACCGTTACACACAATCACCAAACTCGGTGGGACCGAATCATGAAACTCGGTCAGACCGATTTAGTTCAAAATGTGGCCATTAGGCATTTCGGTGGGACCTATATAATTGACTCGGTGGGACCAACGTGCTAGGGTTAGGGTAAAGCCTCATCTCGGTTTGACCGATTACACAAACTCGGTGGGACCGATTTGGGTAATAAGCAAAATAGAGAGTTGGCCAAGAAAACTCGGTTGGACCGATTGCATACCTCGGTGGGACCGAGATTATTGCAATAGGCAACAGAGAGTTTGCAAGCCCATCTCGGTGAGACCGAGATCCCATCGTGGGACCAGATTGATTAGGCTTTCTGGCAGTGGCTATGTCAAGAGAACTCGGTGGCGCCGGATAGAAAGTTTCGGTGGGGCCGAGTTTGACTTTTGGTTTGGGACATATGTGGATATGAGAAAGTGGTTGAGGGTTTTGGAGCATATCACCAAGCACTTTGAGCAATCAAGCCATTGAGCAACACCTCATCCCCTCTTAATAGTATTGGCTTTCCTATGGACTCAATGTGATCTTGGATCACTAAAATAAAATGTACAGTCCTGAGCTTTGAGCTTGAGCCAATCCTTTGTCCTCGACATCTTGAAGGGGTTCCACATCCTCTAGTCCATGCCACTCCAATGTTGAACTTATCTGAAACATACTAGGTAGAAGCATTAGTCCAACAAGAGATATGTTGACATTAATTACCAAAATCACCCAGGGAGCACTTGTGCTTTCAGCTTGCGCTTATGGTTTACGACAATACGTGGACAACACTCTTCCCCTCTCGTTGCTATGCATCACCTTGATAGATCTTGCGTGTGCGTAGGATTTTTTCTAAAATTACTGCGTTCCCCAACAGGATCCATGTATGAGAACAAAGTGTGGACTTTGGTTGACTTGCCCGATGATCGGCAAGTCATAGATAATAAATGGATCTTCAAGAAGAAGACTAGCGCTGACGGTAATGTTACTGTCTACAAAGCTCGACTTGTTGCGAAAGGTTTTCGACAAGTTCAAGGAGTTGGCTGCGATGAGACCTTCTCACATGTAGCGATGCTTAAGTCTGTCCGAATCATGTTAGCAATTGCCACATTTTATTATTATGAAATTTGGCGAATGGATGTCAAAACTGCATTCCTTAATGGATATCTTAAAGAAGAGTTGTATATGATGAAATCGGAAGGTTTTTTCGATCCAAAAGGTGCTAAAAAGTGTGAAAGCTCCAGCGATCCATTTATGGACTGGTGCAAGCATCTCGGAGTTGGAATATACGCTTTGATAGTGTGATCAAAGCATATGGTTTTATACAGACTTTTGGAGAAGCCTATATTTACAAGAAAGTGAGTGGGAGCTCTGTAGCATTTCTGACATTATATGTGGATGACATATTTTTGATCAGAAATGATACTGAATTTCTGAATAGCATAAAAGGATACTTGAATAAGAATTTTTCAATGAAAGACCTCGGTGAAGCTGCTTATATATTGGGCATCAAGATCTATAGAGATAGATCAAGACACTTAATTGTACTTTCACAAAGCACATACCTTGATAAAGTTTTGAAGAAGTTCAAAATGGATCAAGCAAAGAAAGGGTTCTTGCCTGTGTTACAAGGTGTGAATTTGAGTAAGACTCAATGCCCGGCCACTGCAGAAGATAGAGAGAAAATGAAAGTCATTCCCTATGCCTCTGCCATAGGTTCTATCATGCATGCAATGTTGTGTACCAAATCCTTGCTATTAGTTTAGCAGGGAGGTACCAAAGTAATCCAGGAGTGGATCACTGGACAGCGGTCAAGAACATCCCGAAATACCTGAAAAGGACTAAGGATATGTTACTCGTTTATGGAGGTGACAAAGAGCTCGTCGTAAACGGTTATGTCAATGCAAGCTTTGACACTGATCCGGATGACTCTAAGTCACAAACTGGATACATATTTTTATTGAATGGTGGAGCTGTCAGTTGGTGCGGTTCTAAGCAGAGCGTCGTGGCGGGATCTACGTGTGAAGCGGAATACATAACTACTTCGAAAGCAGCAAATGAAGGAGTTCATATCGATCTAGGTGCAATATCTAGTGCATCGGGTCCAATGAAAATCTTTTGTGACAATACTGGTGCAATTGCCTTGGCAAAGGAATCCAGATTTCACAAGAGAACCAAGCACATCAAGATACGCTTCAATTCCATCCGCGATCAATTCAAGGAGGGAGACATAGAAAATTTGCAAAATACATATGGCTCTGAATGTGGCAGGCCCGTTGACTAAACTTCTCTCATAAGCAAAACATGATCATGATTTGGTGTTAATCACATAGCGATGTGAACTAGATTATTGACTCTAGTAAACCCTTTGGGTGTTAGTCACATGGAGATGTGAACTAATCACATAAAGATGTGAACTATTAGTGTTTAATCACATGACAATGTGAACTAGATTATTGACTCTAGTGCAAGTGGGAGACTGAAGGAAATATTCCCTAGAGGCAATAATAAAGTTGTTATTTATATTTCCTTATATCATGATAAATGTTTATTATTCATGCTAGAATTGTATTAACCGGAAACTTAGTGCATGTGTGAATACATAGACAAAACAAAGTGTCCCTAGTATGCCTCTACTTGACTAGCTCGTTAATTAAAGATGGTTAAGTTTCCTGACCATAGACATGTGTTGTCATTTGATGAACGGGATCACATCATTAGGAGAATGATGTGATGGGCTAGACCCATCCGTTAGCTTAGCACTATGATCGTTTAGTTTATTGCTATTGCTTTCTTCATGACTTATACATGTTCCTATGACTATGAGATTATGCAACTCCCAAATACCGGAGGAACACCTTGTGTGCTATCAAACGTCACAACGTAACTGGGTGATTATAAAGGTGCTCCACAAGTGTCTCCGATGGTGTTTGTTGAGTTGGCATAGATCGAGATTAGGATTTGTCACTCCGTGTATCGGAGAGGTATCTCTGGGCCCTCTCGGTAATGCACATCACTATGAGCCTTGCAAGCAATGTGACTAATGAGTTAGTCACGGGATGATGCATATGAAATGAGTAAAGAGACTTGCCGGTAACGAGATTGAACTAGGTATGATGATACTCATGATCGAATCTCGGGCAAGTAACATACTAATGACAAAGGGAACAACGTATGTTGTTGTGCGGTTTGACCGATAAAGATCTTCGTAGAATATGTAGGAACCAATATGAGCATCCAGGTTCCGCTATTGGTTATTGACCGAAGATGTGTCTCGGTCATGTCTACATAGTTCTTGAACCCGTAGGATCTGCACTCTTAATGTTCGACGACGATATGTATTATGAGTTATGTGATTTGATGTACCGAAAGTTGTTCGGAGTCCCGGATGAGATCATGGACATGGCGAGGAGTCTCGAAATGGTCGATACATAAAGATTGATATATTGGAAGGTTTTATTCGGACACCGGAATGGTTCTGAAGTGTATCGGGTATTTTCTGGAGTACCGGGAGGTTACCGGAACCCCCGGGGGGATTAATGGGCCACAATGGGCCTTAGTGGAGAAGAGAGAGGGCCGGCCAGAGGTGGCACGCCCCCCCCCCTTGCCTAGTCCGAATTGGACAAGGAGAGGGGGGCGCTCCCCCTCCTTCCTTGTCTTCTCTCCTCTTTCCCTTCTTCTCCTTCTTGGACTAGGAAAGGGGGAAACCTACTCCTACTAGGAGTAGGATTCCTCCTCCCTTGGCGCGCCCCTTGTGGCCGGCCGGCCTCCTCCTCCCCTCCTTTATATATGGGGGAGGGGGGCACCCCATAGACACACAAGTTGATCTTTAGCCGTGTGCGGTGCCCCCCTCCACAGTTTTCCACCTTGGTCATATTGTCGTAGTGCTTAGGCGAAGCCCTGCGTCGGTAAATTCATCATCACTGTCAACACGCCGTCGTGCTGATGCAACTCACCCTCGGCCTCAACTGGATCAAGAGTATGAGGAACGTCACCGAGTTGAACGTGTGCAGATCATGGAGGTGCCGTGCGTTCGGTACTTGGTCGGTTGGATCGTGAAGACATTCGACTACATCAACCGCGTTACTAAACGCTTCCGCTTTCGGTCTACGAGGGTACGTAGACATACTCTCCCCTCTCGTTGCTATGCATCTCCTAGATAGATCTTGCATGATCTTAGGATTTTTTTTGAAATACTGCGTTCCCCAACATATTCTAAGTCTTCAAATGCCACAAGTTCAAGTCTAGAGAGTTTCAAGGAGGTAGAAAAGAATTTAAGTGTTGGATGATTCAAAGAACACTCGCATGACTCTTTGAAGACCGAGCTCCTCTCTTCTTCTCGAACCCCTACTTCCTCTCTTCTCACAACACTAAATATCCTTGTGTGCGAGAGAGAGAGAGATCCTATGTGTTATTGAGAAGTACTTTGATTGAGTATCTTTTGGCGAGTTTTACCAAATGATTTAGTTTGCTTGTTACTCCTGAAGGTTTTGCGTCTCCTAGACGGTTGGAATTCTTTGCTTTCCTGCATATAAAAAGTTCATTGAAAAATGCATGTTGAACTTGCGTCAGGTCATGCGTTGCTTGATATGTTTGTACTGACAGAGGAAAAAAGACGTAGGCGGTTTATGGGAGGAGAAAAAGTTTGTACTTACAGGTTAATCAGGTCTTTGGCATTCATTTCGAGGAAGTAGCTACCAGGGTCATCACTGCCCAGAATGCTCATGATTTGCGCGTGTTCAATGCCTTTGAACTGCAGGTACTTGACATACTCCAAGATTGTTTTGTCAAAGTTTTTGTGGGAGTGCAAGAAGACAAGCATTTCTGCGGTGAGCTGTAGCATGTGGTTGTGTTCCCAGACTATCTCTTTTACGACAAATGTTCCATCCTTTTCCTTCTTCAGCCTCATTTTAGCCCCGCAGTTAGTTCTGGCTGTCGTCTTGTTACACTGTCTATTTGCTTCAGACACCTTTGATTCATAAACTCCATGGCACGTGCAATAAAGGTAGGCTCTGGTCTTAAACTTGGGGCCTTCCCTGACAGCAAAACCAGCGTGCTTCGCATATACGTTGTAGAAGTTCTTAGTTTCTTCGAAAGTTTCAAACCTCATCTCTAGCCTTGGCAGAACATAAGCTTCAATGTCAGGTGGCTGCACACAACAGTGACAAAACAAAAATGTTAGATGGGGTGGTCACAGCACTATGGTATGGACTGTGCTTGTATTTTTTTTTCTATATGGATACTTACATGTGTATAGCTCTGCGCTGCCTCTGGTGTTTGTTGTTCTCCCTTGTTTATGGGCGCCGGTGGTGTCACCCTTGGCACATGCAGCAATGCATCTCTTGGAGGGAGCAACGATGACGAAGATCTCCGTCTCTCGTTGTACGGACGTCTCTCCTCAGATTCATTGTGATGTTGCTCCTGTCTATATGGCTCATATCTTGTACTTTTGAACCTGCTAGAGTGGCCAAAATTTCTGTCTTTTTTCCCTAGTATTCCCATCGCAACTGCTTTTGCAGCACGGATGATTGATGTTGACGGAGCGACTGGTGGAAGCCTTCTTGTCCTTGGCTTTTTGCATGCGCTGGGGAAGGAAAACATTTGTTGTGGGTGATATTGTTGGCCTAGCTGCAACCCAGTAGCGGCAAAGCTTGCATTCCCAGACATTGCTATTTGTTGTATAGAAGGACCTGTCTGTGCTTCTGATGATTGCGGTGTATCTTCAAATCTGCCTGTACTGTTGAAATATCCAGGCGGTATTTCTGGTGTTACCCAACCAGGTGGTGCCCCATATCTGTTTTGCTCATGAAATGCTTGCTGCGTGCGCCGCCTTGCATGCTTCTGCAAACAACATTCAAAAGTTTTTTGATTAATCTGGTTTCGTTTTCAGTCGAACTGATGAACGTTCATGTTCAAACACGGATGTACTGATGTACTGTTTTTTTAGCACTGTTTTGTAAACTGGACATTGAACTCATCTATGACTTCTCCTTTGTTCTTCTGTAACTTATGCAACTACACTAGAAGTACTCCTAGTTTATGTATCATTGAACTTACTGTGTAACTGTGGCACTCTCTCGTCACTATCTACCTGGACTGACGCATATGTGCTATTTTTTTTAACTTGAACTGAAGATAGCATATTAGATGCACTGACAGTAACCTCGACATCCTAATCGTGCATCAATGCATATACATTACAAGTACTGCTAGCTTATGTATCACTGAACTTATTGTGTAGCAATTTTATATTTTTTTGGTAACAGTTTTGTTACTCGTTCGAACTGACGCAATTACATGACTTGTACTCTTAGGAATAACAACATACAACTCTCAGCGGTAGCTGAACCTTGTCACTATACCTGGACTGACGCATATGTGTTATTTTTTTAACTTGAACTGAAGGCAGCATATTAGATGCACTGACAGTAACCTCGACATCCTAATCGTGCATCAAGTGGCACGGGTGTCAATGAACTGATGCTAGCATTTGCAATGTACCATCGGGTTCTTCTTCATAGCAGGACCGACGAACTGATGGAGTGACACAAACGTGGGGAGCAGACATTACCTCCAGTGTACTGTCTTCTTCTTCTACCTCTCGTGGGCGTCTTACTGGCATGTTCTTGCGAGGCGGCACCATTGACGCAGCACCTGCTTGTGGTGGACGTCTGGCGAAGAGGTTCGTAGAGGAAGCACCTTGCGAGGATAACTGCCCCGGAGAAGGAGACCCGGCGACGGAGGGAGGCAGGAGGCGGGGATGACGGCTCCGACGATGGATCCGGCAACTGAGGGAGGCAGGAGGCGGGGATGACGGCTCCGACGATGGATCCGGCGACGGAGGGAGGCAGGAGGTGGGGATGACGGCTCCGACGATGGATCCGGCGATGGAGGGAGGCAGGAGGCGGGGATCACGGCGCCGCGGGCTCCCTTGCTCCGGCTGCCGCAGTCGCTCGCTCGCCCGCGACGGCTGCCTCCGGCGGTAGGAAGCGAGTCGGATTGGGGCTGGGTCGGTCGTGGACGCGTCGCGCCTTATAGGGGGCGAGGGTAACAAAATAATATTCTGTTACCAGTAACAGAATAGTCCAGCCCTATATATATATATATACATAAACACTATTCTAATCACGGGATCAGAATAATAATCTGACCACAACCTGACCTGCCCCGCTAGTAGTACATTGAACTTCCATGTGAACTAGGTTGAACTTCCGCCAACATTGCCCAAATGGGGCTTGCGATATACCGTTGGAAAGCCATGGACACCAATATCATGACCCAACTTAAATTTTTGGCAAAATATAAGCGGTTTAAGAGCAGTTTTGAAAACCATTTTTTCTTCGCACAAAAAACATGAATCGTATTTTCGATCGCATTTCTAAACCGTTTATCGGAATGAGGCATATAATATAGCGTTGGAAAGCTGCTGCAAAACCGCTCCTTCCACATGTTGAAAGTTTTCTCTAATTCCCTATGGTTAAAGAGTAATTTGAAAAAACGTAAAATTTCATAAACCGAACAGCTGAGTTCGTTTTTCGATGTCATTTCTAAACGGCTAATCCAATGGAGGTATATGATACGGCGTCGGAAAGCTTATGAAAATGCGCTACTTTTTCATCTTGAAAGTTTTTTTTCTAATTTTGAATGGTTTAAGAGTAATTTAGAAAATGGTCCAAGTCCTACCGAGTTCATATTTTAGAGTTAATTTTTAACCGTTTGTCCGAATGCAGCAAATGATATGGCGTTGGAAAGCTTGAAGAAATGCGAAACTTTTTGGTATGTATTGTTTCTCCCAATTCTTTACAGTTTTAAGTCAGTTTCGAAAATGGTGAAAAATGTATTTTCGCCGTAATTTCTACAAACTTTATCCGAATGGGGCAAATAATATACCACTAAAAAGCTACGGAAAATGCGAAACTTTTTCAGGTTGATGGTTTTCTCTGATTCCTAGCTGTTTTCAAGTAATTTCGAAAATGGCGGGATCATGCCTTCTACCTTTATCGCGAAACAGATTCTTCGAAAATGCACCGGGTGAAGAACCTAAACTTCTCGGCGCGTGTACCTGAACTTCACTCTGTTTTTCACGTGATTTTTTTGCTCGTAGGTCTCCATCCACTCCTCGTAACTCTCCATCCACTCACCAGAGTTGAGCAAGTGATATACCGGTGGAAAGCTGCTGTAAGCACATAACTTTCCCGTGTTGATCGTTTTTTTATACTCGCGATGGTTTTAACGTTTTTCATCTGAAATTCATTCAGCGTAGTAATTGAACTTCATGCTGTTTTCACGTCGAACTTCTGTGATGTATTTTCGTTTGTAATTTTCTCATCCATTCGTTAGTGTTACACAAATGATACTCCTTTTGTACAAACCCCTCTTACAATATTTTTTTTAACTTTCTTTAACCGTGGAGTTGCACTTATAACAACAAAACTTTTAGTCTTTGCTTTTTTATTATTTTTTAATACAAAATGCACACCGTGTAGTACGTGAACTTCTGACAGTTAACAATTGAACTTCTCTCGGTTATGTGAAAATATCTGAGTTTTTTATAAATTTTATCTAAATTTCTTAATACTTTTTTATAAAATTTTGAAGCGGTCTATTTTTAAAAGTTGAACTTCTTG